>NC_086447.1:943109820-943285262 GCF_028390025.1 Pseudophryne corroboree | reverse complement strand
TCCATGCTGCCATTACACCATCCGTGCTTCCATTACACCATCCGTGCTGCCATTACACCATCCATGCTGCCATTACACCATCCGTGCTGCCATTACACCATCCGGGCTGCCATTACACCGTCCATACTGCCATTACACCGTCCGTGCTGCCATTACACCGTCCATGCTACCATTACACCATCCGTGCTGCCATTACACCATCCGTGCTGCCATTACACAGTCCATACTGCCATTACACCGTCCGTGCTGCCATTACACCATCCGTGCTGCCATTACACCGTCCATACTGCCATTACACCGTCCGTGCTGCCATTACATCATCCGTGCTGCCATTACACCATCCGTGCTGCCATTACACAGTCCATACTGCCATTACACCGTCCGTGCTGCCATTACACCGTCCGTGCTGCCATAACACCATCCGTGCTGCCATTACACCATCCGAGCTGCCATTACACCGTCCGTGCTGCCATTACACCGTCCGTGCTGCCATTACACAGTCCATACTACCATTACACCATCTGTGCTGCCATTACACCATCCGTGTTGCCATTACAAAGTCCATACTACCATTACACCATCCATGCTGCCATTACACCGTCCATGCTGCCATTACACCATCCGTGCTGCCATTACACCGTCCATGGTGCCATTACACCATCCGTGCTGCCATTACACCGTCCGTGCTGCCATTACACCGTCCGTGCTGCCATTACACCATCCGAGCTGCCATTACACCGTCCATGCTGCCATTACACCATCCGTGCTGCCATTACACCGTCCATACTGCCATTACACCGTCCGTGCTGCCATTACACCGTCCGTGCTGCCATTACACCATCCGTGCTGCCATTACACCATCCGAGCTGCCATTACACCGTCCATGCTGCCATTACACAGTCCATACTACCATTACACCATCCGTGCTTCCATTACACCATCCGTGCTGCCATTACACCATCCATGCTGCCATTACACCGTCCGTGCTGCCATTACACCGTCCGTGCTGCCATTACACCGTCCGTGATGCCATTACACCATCCGAGCTGCCATTACACCATCCATACTGCCATTACACCGTCCGTGCTGCCATTACACCGTCCGTGCTGCCATTACACCGTCCGTGCTGCCATTACACCGTCCGTGCTGCCATTACACCATCCGTGCTGCCATTACACCATCCGAGCTGCCATTACACCGTCCATGCTGCCATTACACAGTCCATACTACCATTACACCATCCGTGCTGCCATTGCACCATCCGTGCTGCCATTACACCATCCGTGCTGCCATTACACCATCCAGGCTGCCATTACACCATCCGTGCTGCCATTACACCATCCGGGCTGCCATTACACCATCCGGGCTGCCATTACACCGTCCATACTGCCATTACACCATCCGTGCTGCCATTACACCGTCCGTGCTGCCATTACACCGTCCGTGCTGCCATTACACCGTCCGTGCTGCCATTACACCGTCCGTGCTGCCATTACACCGTCCGTGCTGCCATTACACCGTCCGTGCTGCCATTACACCATCCGTGCTGCCATTACACCATCCGTGCTGCCATTACACCATCCATGCTGCCATTACACCATCCGTGCTGCCATTACACCATCCGTGCTGCCATTACACCATCCGTGCTGCCATTAAACCGTCCGTGCTGCCATTACACCGTCCATGCTGCCATTACACCATCCGAGCTGCCATTACACCGTCCATGCTGCCATTACACAGTCCATACTACCATTACACCATCCGTGCTGCCATTGCACCATCCGTGCTGCCATTACACCATCCGTGCTGCCATTACACCATCCAGGCTGCCATTACACCATCCGTGCTGCCATTACACCATCCGGGCTGCCATTACACCATCCGGGCTGCCATTACACCGTCCATACTGCCATTACACCATCCGTGCTGCCATTACACCGTCCGTGCTGCCATTACACCGTCCGTGCTGCCATTACACCATCCGTGCTGCCATTACACCATCCGTGCTGCCATTACACCATCCATGCTGCCATTACACCATCCGTGCTGCCATTACACCATCCGTGCTGCCATTACACCATCCGTGCTGCCATTAAACCGTCCGTGCTGCCATTACACCGTCCATGCTGCCATTACACCTTCCGAGCTGCCATTACACCATCCGTGCTGCCATTACACCATCCGTGCTGCCATTACACAGTCCATACTGCCATTACACCATCCATGCTGCCATTACACCGTCCATGCTGCCATTACACCATCCGTGCTGCCATTACACCATCCGTGCTGCCATTACACCATCTGTGCTGCCATTACACAGTCCATACTGCCATTACACCATCCATGCTGCCATTACACCGTCCATGCTGCCATTACACCATCCGTGCTTCCATTACACCATCCGTGCTGCCATTACACCATCCGTGCTGCCATTACACCATCCGTGCTGCCATTACACCATCCGGGCTGCCATTACACCGTCCATACTGCCATTACACCGTCCGTGCTGCCATTACACCGTCCATGCTACCATTACACCATCCGTGCTGCCATTACACCATCCGTGCTGCCATTACACTGTCCGTGCTGCCATTACACCGTCCGTGCTGCCATTACACAGTCCATACTACCATTACACCATCTGTGCTGCCATTACACCATCCGTGTTGCCATTACAAAGTCCATACTACCATTACACCATCCATGCTGCCATTACACCGTCCATGCTGCCATTACACCATCCGTGCTGCCATTACACCGTCCATGGTGCCATTACACCATTCGTGCTGCCATTACACCATCCGAGCTGCCATTACACCGTCCATGCTGCCATTACACCATCCGAGCTGCCATTACACCGTCCATGCTGCCATTACACAGTCCATACTACCATTACACCGTCCGTGCTTCCATTACACCATCCGTGCTGCCATTACACCATCCATGCTGCCATTACACCGTCCGTGCTGCCATTACACCGTCCATACTGCCATTACACCATCCATGCTGCCATTACACCATCCATGCTGCCATTACACCGTCCATGCTGCCATTACACCGTCCGTGCTGCCATTACACCATCCGAGCTGCCATTACACCATCCGTGCTGCCATTACACCATCCTTGCTGCCATTACAACGATATCAGTAAATTTCTTATATAAGTCACAGAGGAGACAAAGATTGCTACATATAGTAATATCAGTAACACGCATACTGTATGAACAGCTCACATCTGAACATATGAATGGCACTGCTGTCCCGGTGGAAGCATCATCAGGAGACAGGAGTAGATTAGAGGCAGAAAATTGAGGACCCACTCGGAAGTATCTAACGATTCAGGTGGGCTCATGACACCAGTGGAGCACTTTTCAGCTAAGAGTCCAACTACTCCAAACAAAATAAATATAATATAACTAACACTGAGTGCTGCACCTGTGTAGTGATTGCTGCACATTTGTAGTGAGTGCTGCGCCTTTGTAGTGATTGCTGCACATTTGTAGTGAGTGCTGCGCCTTTGTAGTGATTGCTGCACATTTGTAGTGATTGCTGTGCCTGTGTAGTGATTGCTGAGCCTGTGTAGTGATTGCTGTGTCTGTGTAGTGATTGCTGTGCCTGTGTAGTGATTGCTGTGTCTGTGTAGTGATTGCTGAGCCTGTGTAGTGATTGCTGTGTCTGTGTAGTGATTGCTGTGCCTGTGTAGTGATTGCTGTGCCTGTGTAGTGATTGCTGTGCCTGTGTAGTGATTGCTGTGCCTGTGTAGTGATTGTTGCACCTGTGTAGTGATTGCTGCGCCTGTGTAGTGATTGTTGCATCTGTGTAGTGATTGCTGTGCCTGTGTAGTGATTGTTGCACCTGTGTAGTGATTGCTGTGCCTGTGTAGTGATTGCTGTGCCTGTGTAGTGATTGCTGTGCCTGTGTAGTGATTGCTGTGCCTGTGTAGTGATTGCTGCACCTGTGTAGTGATTGCTGCGCCTGTGTAGTGATTGTTGCATCTGTGTAGTGATTGCTGTGCCTGTGTAGTGATTGTTGCACCTGTGTAGTGATTGCTGTGCCTGTGTAGTGATTGCTGTGCCTGTGTAGTGATTGTTGCACCTGTGTAGTGATTGCTGTGCCTGTGTAGTGATTGCTGCGCCTTTGTAGTGATTGCTGCACATTTGTAGTGATTGCTGCGCCTGTGTAGTGATTGTTGCACCTGTGTAGTGATTGCTGTGTCTGTGTAGTGATTGCTGTGTCTGTGTAGTGATTGCTGTGTCTGTGTAGTGATTGCTGTGCCTGTATAGTGATTGCTGTGTCTGTGTAGTGATTGCTGTGTCTGTGTAGTGATTGCTGTGCCTGTGTAGTGATTGCTGTGCCTGTGTAGTGATTGCTGCACCTGTGTAGTGATTGCTGCGCCTGTGTAGTGATTGTTGCACCTGTGTAGTGATTGCTGTGCCTGTGTAGTGATTGTTGCACCTGTGTAGTGATTGCTGTGCCTGTGTAGTGATTGCTGTGCTTGTGTAGTGATTGTTGCACCTGTGTAGTGATTGCTGTGCCCGTGTAGTGATTGCTGCGCCTTTGTAGTGATTGCTGTGCCTGTGTAGTGATTGCTGCTCCTGTGTAGTGATTGCTGCACCTGTGTAGTGAGTGCTGTGCCTGTGTAGTGATTGCTGCGCCTTTGTAGTGATTGCTGCACCTGTGTAGTGATTGCTGCTCCTGTGTAGTGATTGCTGCACCTGTGTAGTGATTGCTGCTCCTGTGTAGTGATTGCTGTGTCTGTGTAGTGATTGCTGCACCTGTGTAGTGATTGCTGCTCCTGTGTAGTGATTGCTGTGTCTGTGTAGTGATTGCTGAGCCTGTGTAGTGATTGCTGAGTCTGTGTAGTGAGTGCTGTGCCTGTGTAGTAAGTGCTGCTCCTGTGTAGTGATTGTTGCACATTTGTAGTAAGTGCTGCGCCTGTGTTGTGATTGCTGTGCCTGTGTAGTGAATGCTGTGCCTGTGTAGTGAGTGCTGCTCCTGTGTAGTGATTGTTGCACATGTGTAGTGATTGCTGCGCCTGTGTAGTGATTGCTGTGCCTGTGTAGTGAGTGCTGCTCCTGTGTAGTGATTGTTGCACATTTGTAGTAAGTGCTGCGCCTGTGTTGTGATTGCTGTGTCTGTGTAGTGATTGCTGTGCCTGTGTAGTGAGTGCTGCTCCTGTGTAGTGATTGCTGTGCCTGTGTAGTGAGTGCTGCTCCTGTGTAGTGATTGCTGCGCCTGTGTAGTGAGTGCTGCTCCTGTGTAGTGATTGTTGCACATTTGTAGTAAGTGCTGCGCCTGTGTTGTGATTGCTGTGTCTGTGTAGTGATTGCTGTGCCTGTGTAGTGAGTGCTGCTCCTGTGTAGTGATTGCTGTGCCTGTGTAGTGAGTGCTGCTCCTGTGTAGTAATTGTTGCACATTTGTAGTAAGTGCTGCTCCTGTGTAGTGATTGCTGTGCCTGTGTAGTGAGTGCTGCACCTGTGTAGTGATTGCTGCACATTTGTAGTGAGTGCTGCGCCTTTGTAGTGATTGCTGCACATTGGTAGTGAGTGCTGCGCCTTTGTAGTGATTGCTGCACATTTGTAGTGAGTGCTGCTCCTGTGTAGTGATTGCTGTGCCTGTGTAGTGAGTGCTGCTCCTGTGTAGTGATTGTTGCACATTTGTAGTAAGTGCTGCACCTGTGTAGTGATTGCTGTGCCTGTGTAGTGAGTGCTGCACCTGTGTAGTGATTGCTGCACATTTGTAGTAAGTGCTGCGCCTGTGTTGTGATTGCTGTGTCTGTGTAGTGATTGCTGTGCCTGTGTAGTGAGTGCTGCTCCTGTGTAGTGATTGCTGTGCCTGTGTAGTGAGTGCTGCTCCTGTGTAGTGATTGTTGCACATTTGTAGTAAGTGCTGCACCTGTGTAGTGATTGCTGTGCCTGTGTAGTGAGTGCTGCACCTGTGTAGTGATTGCTGCACATTTGTAGTGAGTGCTGCGCCTTTGTAGTGATTGCTGCACATTTGTAGTGAGTGCTGCGCCTTTGTAGTGATTGCTGCACATTTGTAGTGAGTGCTGCGCCTTTGTAGTGATTGCTGCGCCTGTGTAGTGATTGCTGTGCCTGTGTAGTGATTGCTGTGCCTGTGTAGTGATTGCTGCGCCTGTGTAGTGATTGCTGAGCCTGTGTAGTGAGTGCTGTGCCTGTGTAGTGATTGCTGCGCCTTTGTAGTGATTGCTGCACCTGTGTAGTGATTGCTGCTCCTGTGTAGTGATTGCTGCACCTGTGTAGTGATTGCTGCTCCTGTGTAGTGATTGCTGTGCCTGTGTAGTGATTGCTGCACATTTGTAGTAAGTGCTGCGCCTGTGTAGTGATTGCTGTGCCTGTGTAGTGAGTGCTGCTCCTGTGTAGTGATTGCTGTGCCTGTGTAATGAGTGCTGCTCCTGTGTAGTGATTGCTGCACATTTGTAGTAAGTGCTGCGCCTGTGTAATGATTGCTGTGCCTGTGTAGTGAGTGCTGCTCCTGTGTAGTGATTGTTGCACATTTGTAGTAAGTGCTGCGCCTGTGTTGTGATTGCTGTGTCTGTGTAGTGATTGCTGCACATTTGTAGTGAGTGCTGTGCCTTTGTAGTGATTGCTGCGCCTGTGTAGTGACTGCTGTGTCTGTGTAGTGATTGCTGTGTCTGTGTAGTGATTGCTGTGTCTGTGTAGTGAGTGTTGCGCCTGTGTAGTGATTGCTGCGTCTGTGTAGTGAGTGCTGCGCCTGTGTAGTGACTGCTGTGTCTGTGTAGTGATTGCTGTGTCTGTGTAGTGATTGCTGTGTCTGTGTAGTGAGTGTTGTGCCTGTGTAGTGATTGCTGCGCCTGTGTAGTGATTGTTGCACATTTGTAGTAAGTGCTGCGCCTGTGTTGTGATTGCTGTGTCTGTGTAGTGATTGCTGCACATTTGTAGTGAGTGCTGTGCCTTTGTAGTGATTGCTGCGCCTGTGTAGTGACTGCTGTGTCTGTGTAGTGATTGCTGTGTCTGTGTAGTGATTGCTGTGTCTGTGTAGTGAGTGTTGCACCTGTGTAGTGATTGCTGCGTCTGTGTAGTGAGTGCTGCGCCTGTGTAGTGATTGCTGTGTCTGTGTAGTGATTGCTGTGTCTGTGTAGTGAGTGTTGCGCCTGTGTTGTGATTGCTGTGCCCATGTAGTGATTGCTGCACATTTGTAGTGATTGCTGCGCCTTTGTAGTGATTGCTGCGCCTGTGTAGTGACTGCTGTGTCTGTGTAGTGATTGCTGCGCCCATGTAGTGAGTTCTGCGCCTGTGTAGTGAGTGCTGCGCCCATGTAGTGAGTGCTGCGTCTGTGTAGTGATTGCTGCGCCCATGTAGTGAGTGCTGCGTCTGTGTAGTGATTGCTGCGCCCATGTAGTGAGTGCTGCATCTGTGTAGTGATTGCTGTGCCTGTATAGTGATTGCAGCATCTGTGTAGTGATTGCTGCTCCTGTGTAGTGATTGCTGCATCTGTGTAGTGATTGCTGCACCCATGTAGTGAGTCCTGCGCCTGCGTTTTGATTGCTCTGCCCATGTAGTAATTGCTGCACATTTGTAGTGAGTGCTGCTCCTTTGCAGTGATTGCTGTTTCTGTGTAGTGATTGCTGCGTCTGTGTAGTGATTGCTGTTTCTGTGTAGTGATTGCTGTGTCTGTGTAGTGATTGCTGTGTCTGTGTAGTGATTGCTGTGCCTGTGAAGTGATTGCTGCATCTGTGTTGTGATTGCTGTGCACATGTAGTGATTGCTGCACCTTTATAGTGAGTGCTGCACCTTTGTAGTGAGTGCTGCACCTTTGTAGTGATTGCTGCGCCTGTGTAGTGATTGTTTTGCCTTTGAAGTGAGTGCTGCGCCTGTGTAGTCATTGTTTTGCCTTTGAAGTGATTGCTGCACCTATGTAGTGATTGCTGTGCCTGTGCAGTGATTGCTGCGTCTGTGTTGTGATTGTTGTCCACATGTAGTGATTGCTGCACCTTTGTAGTGAGTATTGCGCTTGTGTAGTGATTGCTGCTCCTGTGTAGTGAGTGCTGCACCAGTGTAGTGATTGCTGTGCCTGGGTAGTGATTATTTTGCCTTTGAAGTGAGTGCTGTGCCTGTGCAGTGATTGCTGTGCCTGTGTAGTGAGTGCTACGCCTGTGTAGTGATTGCTGCACCTTTGTCGTGAGTGCTGTGCCTTTGTCGTGAGTGCTGCGCCTGTGTAGTGATTGCAGCTCCTGTGTATTGATTGCTGTGCCTGTGTAGTGATTGCTGTGTCTGTGTAGTGATTGCTGTGTCTGTGTTGTGATTGCTGTGCACATGTAGTGATTGCTGCACCTTTGTAGTGAGTGCTGCACCTTTGTAGTGAGTGCTGCACCTTTGTAGTGAGTGCTGCACCTTTGTAGTGAGTGCTGCACCTTTGTAGTGAGTGCTGCACCTTTGTAGTGAGTGCTGCGCCTTTGTAGTGAGTGCTGCGCCTTTGTAGTGAGTGCTGCACCTTTGTAGTGAGTGCTGCACCTTTGTAGTGAGTGCTGCGCCTGTGTAGTGAGTGCTGTGCAGTGATTACTGCACACGTGAAGTGATTTCTGCGCCCATGTAGTGAGTGCTGCGCCCGTGTAGTAATTGCTGCACCTTTTTAGTGAGTGCTGCGCCTGTGTAGTGAGTGCTGCGCCTGTGTAGTGATTGCTGCACCTGTGTAGTGATTGCAGCTCCAGTGTAGTGATTGCTGCTGCTGTGTAGTAATTGCTGTGCCTGTGTAGTGATTGCTGTAACTGTGTAGTGATTGCTGCATCTGTGTAGTGATTTCTTCGCCTATGAAGTGATTGCTGTGTCTGTGTAGTGATTGCTGCACCTGTGTAGTAAGTGCTATGCCGGTGTAGTGATTGGTATGCCTGTGTAGTGATTGCTGCACCTGTGTAGTAAGTGCTATGCCTGTATAGTGATTGCTGCTCCTGTGTAGTAATTGCTGTGCCTGTGTAGTGATTGGTATGCCTGTGTAGTGATTGCTGTGCCTGTGCAGTGATTGCTGCAACTGTGTAGTGATTGCTGCATCTGTGTAGTGATTGCTGCGTCTGTGTAGTGATTGCTGCACCGGTGTAATGATTGTAGCGCCCATGTAGTGATTTCTGTGCCTGTGTAGTGAGCGATGCGCCCGTGTAGTGAGCGCTTCGCCTGTGTAGTGAACGCTGCACCTGTGTATTGAACGCTACGCCGGTGTAGTGAACGCTGCGCTGGTGTAGTGAACGCTGCGCCGGTGTAGTGATTGCTGCATCTGTGTAGTGATTGCTGCACCCCATAAATTGATTTCTGCGCCCGTGTAGTGGGTGCTGCACCCATGTAGTAAGTTCTGTAATTGCTGCACCTGTGTAGTGATAGTTGCGCCTGTATAGTGAGTGCTGTGCCTATGTGGTGATTGCTGCACCTGTGTAGTGAGTGCTGCACCTGTGTAATGGTTGCTGCACCCGTGTAGTGATTGATGCGCTTGTGTAGTGAGTTCTGCGCCTGTCTAGTGAGTGATGCACTGGTGTAGTGATTGCTGCGCCGGTGTAGTGAGTGCTGCACCTGTGTAGTGATTGCTGCCCCTGTGTAGTGGTGCCCCTGTGTAGTAATTGCTATGCCCGCATACTGAGTGATGCGCCTGTGTAGTGAATGCTGCACCTGTGTGGTGAATGTTGCGCCTGTGTAATGAACGCTCTTCCTGTGTAGTGAACGCTGCGCCTGTGTAGTGAACGCTGCGTCTGTGTAGCGAGTATTGTGCCTGTGTAGTGATTCCTGCGCCTGTGTAGTTATTAGAGATGAGCGGGTTTGGTTCGTCGAGATCCAACCCCCCCCCCCGAACTTCACGTGGTTTTCATGGGTTTGAGGCAGCCTCGGTTCTTCCCGCCTTGCTCGGTTAACCCGAACGAGGCCAAACGTCATAATCCCGCTGTCGGATTCTCGCGAGATTCGTATTCCATATAAAGAACTGCGCATCGCCGCCATTTTCACTCGTGCATTGTAGATTAAGTGGAGAGGTCGTGGCTACGTTCTCTGCCTGAAAAGCTCAATATCTGTGCTCAGTGTGCTGCATTGTGGTGACCACCAGTGTATAGTAGTACAGTACAGTAGGCCATTGCTGTATCTTGCAGCTCCGTGTCAGACTCAGTTCTTGTATCCTGATCAGTGCTCAATATCTGCTGCATTGTTGTGACCAGTATATAGTAGTACAGTGCTGCATTGTGGTGACCACCAGTGTATAGTAGTACAGTACAGTAGGCCATTGCTGTATCTTGCAGCTCCGTGTCAGACTCAATTCTAGTATCCTGATCAGTGCTCAATATCTGCTGCATTGTTGTGAACAGTATATAGTAGTACAGTGCTGCATTGTGGTGACCACCAGTGTATAGTAGTACAGTACAGTAGGCCATTGCTGTATCTTGCAGCTCTGTGTCAGACTCAGTTCTAGTATCCTGATCAGTGCTCAATATCTGCTGCATTGTTGTGACCAGTATATAGTAGTACAGTGCAGCATTGTGGTGACCACCAGTATATAGTAGTACAGTGCAGCATTGTGGTGACCACCAGTATATAGTAGTACAGTACAGTAGGCCATTGCTGTATCTTGCAGCTCCGTGTCAGACTCAATTCTAGTATCCTGATCAGTGCTCAATATCTGCTGCATTGTTGTGAACAGTATATAGTCGTACAGTGCTGCACTGTGGTGACCACCAGTATATAGTAGTACAGTACAGTAGGCCATTGCTGTTTCTTGCTGCTCTGTGTCACTTCTAGTATCCTGGTCAGTGCTCAATCTGTGCTGCATTGTTGTGACCAGTATATAGTAGTACAGTGCTGCATTGTGGTGACCACCAGTATACAGTAGTACAGTACAGTAGGCCATTGCTGTATCTTGCAGCTCTGTGTCAGACTCAGTTCTATTCTCCTGGTCAGTGCTCAATATCTGTGCTGCATTGTGGTGACCACCAGTATATAGTAGTACAGTGCTGCATTGTGGTGACCACCAGTATATAGTAGTACAGTACAGTAGGCCATTGCTGTATCTTGCAGCTTTGTGTCACTTCTAGTATCCAGAACAGTGCTCAATATCTGTGCTGCATTGTGGGGACTGGGGACCACCAGTAATTATAGTAGTACAGTACAGTAGGCCATTGCTGTATTTTGCTGCTCCGTGTCAGTTCTAGTATCCTCATCAGTGCTCAATATCTGTGCTCAGTGTCACTGGTCAGTGTCATGTCAGAAAAAAATGTTTTGGAGGTTGTGGAGGTGTCTTCCTCAGAGGAGTCTGTACCGGGTACTCAGGATTGCCTTGAAAGGTTTCATCTAGAGATGTGCACTTGAAATTTTTCGGGTTTTGTGTTTTGGTTTTGGGTTCGGTTCCGCGGCCGTGTTTTGGGTTCGACCGCGTTTTGGCAAAACCTCACCGAATTTTTTTTGTCGGATTCGGGTGTGTTTTGGATTTGGGTGTTTTTTTCAAAAAACACTAAAAAACAGCTTAAATCATAGAATTTGGGGGTCATTTTGATCCCAAAGTATTATTAACCTCAAAAACCATAATTTCCACTCATTTTCAGTCTATTCTGAATACCTCACACCTCACAATATTATTTTTAGTCCTAAAATTTGCACCGAGGTCGCTGGATGACTAAGCTAAGCGACCCTAGTGGCCGACACAAACACCTGGCCCATCTAGGAGTGGCACTGCAGTGTCACGCAGGATGGCCCTTCCAAAAAACCCTCCCCAAACAGCACATGACGCAAAGAAAAAAAGAGGCGCAATGAGGTAGCTGTGTGAGTAAGATAAGCGACCCTAGTGGCCGACACAAACACCTGGCCCATCTAGGAGTGGCACTGCAGTGTCACGCAGGATGGCCCTTCCAAAAAACCCTCCCCAAACAGCACATGACGCAAAGAAAAAAAGAGGCGCAATGAGGTAGCTGTGTGAGTAAGATAAGCGACCCTATTGGCCGACACAAACACCGGGCCCATCTAGGAGTGGCACTGCAGTGTCACGCAGGATGTCCCTTCCAAAAAACCCTCCCCAAACAGCACATGACGCAAAGAAAAAAAGAGGCGCAATGAGGTAGCTGTGTGAGTAAGATAAGCGACCCTAGTGGCCGACACAAACACCGGGCCCATCTAGGAGTGGCACTGCAGTGTCACGCAGGATGTCCCTTCCAAAAAACCCTCCCCAAACAGCACATGACGCAAAGAAAAAAAGAGGCGCAATGAGGTAGCTGTGTGAGTAAGATAAGCGACCCTAGTGGCCGACACAAACACCGGGCCCATCTAGGAGTGGCACTGCAGTGTCACGCAGGATGGCCCTTCCAAAAAATACTCCCCAAACAGCACATGACGCAAAGAAAAATTAAAGAAAAAAGAGGTGCAAGATGGAATTGTCCTTGGGCCCTCCCACCCACCCTTATGTTGTATAAACAGGACATGCACACTTTAACCAACCCATCATTTCAGTGACAGGGTCTGCCACACGACTGTGACTGAAATGACGGGTTGGTTTGGACCCCCACCAAAAAAGAAGCAATTAATCTCTCCTTGCACAAACTGGCTCTACAGAGGCAAGATGTCCACCTCATCATCATCCTCCGATATATCACCGTGTACATCCCCCTCCTCACAGATTATCAATTCGTCCCCACTGGAATCCACCATCTCAGCTCCCTGTGTACTTTGTGGAGGCAATTGCTGCTGGTCAATGTCTCCACGGAGGAATTGATTATAATTAATTTTAATGAACATCATCTTCTCCACATTCTCTGGATGTAACCTCGTACGCCGATTGCTGACAAGGTGAGCGGCGGCACTAAACACTCTTTCGGAGTACACACTTGTGGGAGGGCAACTTAGGTAGAATAAAGCCAGTTTGTGCAAGGGCCTCCAAGTTGCCTCTTTTTCTTGCCAGTATAAGTACGGACTGTGTGACGTGCCTACTTGGATGCGGTCTTTCATATAATCCTCCACCATTCTTTCAATGTTGAGAGAATCATATGCAGTGACAGTAGACGACATGTCCGTAATCGTTGTCAGGTCCTTCAGTCCGGACCAGATGTCAGCATCAGCAGTCGCTCCAGACTGCCCTGCATCACCGCCAGCGGGTGGGCTCGGAATTCTGAGCCTTTTCCTCGCACCCCCAGTTGCGGGAGAATGTGAAGGAGGAGATGATGACAGGTCGCGTTCCGCTTGACTTGACAATTTTCTCACCAGCAGGTCTTTGAACCCCAGCAGACTTGTGTCTGCCGGAAAGAGAGATCCAAGGTAGGCTTTAAATCTAGGATCGAGCATGGTGGCCAAAATGTAGTGCTCTGATTTCAACAGATTGACCACCCGTGAATCCTTGTTAAGCGAATTAAGGGCTCCATCCACAAGTCCCACATGCCTAGCGGAATCGCTCTGTGTTAGCTCCTCCTTCAATGTCTCCAGCTTCTTCTGCAAAAGCCTGATGAGGGGAATGACCTGACTCAGGCTGGCAGTGTCTGAACTGACTTCACGTGTGGCAAGTTCAAAGGGCATCAGAACCTTGCACAATGTTGAAATCATTCTCCACTGCGCTTGAGACAGGTGCATTCCACCTCCTATATCGTGCTGAATTGTATAGGCTTGAATGGCCTTTTGCTGCTCCTCCAACCTCTGAAGCATATAGAGGGTTGAATTCCACCTCGTTACCACTTCTTGCTTCAGATGATGGCAGGGCAGGTTCAGTTGTTTTTGGTGGTGCTCCAGTCTTCTGTACGTGGTGCCTGTACGCCAAAAGTGTCCCGCAATTCTTCTGGCCACCGACAGCATCTCTTGCACACCCCTGTCGTTTTTTAAAAAATTCTGCACCACCAAATTCAAGGTATGTGCAAAACATGGGACGTGCTGGAATTTGCCCAGATTTAATGCACACACAATATTGCTGGCGTTGTCCGATGCCACAAATCCACAGGAGAGTCCAATTGGGGTAAGCCATTCCGCGATGATCTTCCTCAGTTGCCGTAAGAGGTTTTCAGCTGTGTGCGTATTCTGGAAAGCGGTGATACAAAGCGTAGCCTGCCTAGGAAAGAGTTGGCGTTTGCGAGATGCTGCTACTGGTGCCGCCGCTGCTGTTCTTGCGGCGGGAGTCCATACATCTACCCAGTGGGCTGTCACAGTCATATAGTCCTGACCCTGCCCTGCTCCACTTGTCCACATGTCCGTGGTTAAGTGGACATTGGGTACAACTGCATTTTTTAGGACACTGGTGAGTCTTTTTCTGACGTCCGTGTACATTCTCGGTATCGCCTGCCTAGAGAAGTGGAACCTAGATGGTATTTGGTAACGGGGGCACACTACCTCAAGAAATTGTCTAGTTCCCTGTGAACTAACGGCGGATACCGGACGCACGTCTAACACCAACATAGTTGTCAAGGCCTCAGTTATCCGCTTTGCAGCAGGATGACTGCTGTGATATTTCATCTTCCTCGCAAAGGACTGTTGGACAGTCAATTGCTTACTGGAAGTAGTACAAGTGGGCTTACGACTTCCCCTCTGGGATGACGATCGACTCCCAGCAGCAACAACAGCAGCGCCAGCAGCAGTAGGCATTACACTCAAGGATGCATCGGAGGAATCCCAGGCAGGAGAGGACTCGTCAGAATTGCCAGTGACATGGCCTGCAGGACTATTGGCATTCCTGGGTAAGGAGGAAATTGACAACTGAGGGAGTTGGTGGGGTGGTTTGCGTGAGCTTGGTTACAAGAGGAAGGGATTTACTGGTCAGTGGACTGCTTCCGCTGTCACCCAAAGTTTTTGAACTTGTCACTGACTTATTATGAATGCGCTGCAGGTGACGTATAAGGGAGGATGTTCCGAGGTGGTTAACGTCCTTACCCCTACTTATTACAGCTTGACAAAGGCAACACACGGCTTGACACCTGTTGTCCGCATTTCTGTTGAAATACTTCCACACCGAAGAGCTGATTTTTTTGGTATTTTCACCAGGCATGTCAATGGCCATATTCCTCCCACGGACAACAGGTGTCTCCCCGGGTGCCTGACTTAAACAAACCACCTCACCATCAGAATCCTCCTGGTCAATTTCCTCCCCAGCGCCAGCAACACCCATATCCTCCTCATCCTGGTGTACTTCAACACTGACATCTTCAATCTGACTATCAGGAACTGGACTGCGGGTGCTCCTTCCAGCACTTGCAGGGGGCGTGCAAATGGTGGAAGGCGCATGCTCTTCATGTCCAGTGTTGGGAAGGTCAGGCATCGCAACCGACACAATTGGAGTCGGACTCTCCTTGTGGATTTGGGATTTCGAAGAACGCACAGTTCTTTGCGGTGCTACTGCTTTTGCCATCTTGAGTCTTTTCATTTTTCTAGCGAGAGGCTGAGTGCTTCCATCCTCATGTGAAGCTGAACCACTAGCCATGAACATAGGCCAGGGCCTCAGCCGTTCCTTGCCACTCCGTGTGGTAAATGGCATATTGGCAAGTTTACGCTTCTCCTCCGACAATTTTATTTTAGGTTTTGGAGTCCTTTTTTTACTGATATTTGGTGTTTTGGATTTTACATGCTCTAGTACAGAGCATGTAAAATCCAAAACACCAAATATCAGTAAAAAAAGGACTCCAAAACCTAAAATAAAATTGTCGGAGGAGAAGCGTAAACTTGCCAATATGCCATTGGGCATCGGCCTTGGCAGACGACGTTGCTGGCATTTCATCGTCTCGGCCATGACTAGTGGCAGCAGCTTCAGCACGAGGTGGAAGTGGATCTTGATCTTTCCCTAATTTTGGAACCTCAACATTTTTGTTCTCCATATTTTAATAGGCACAACTAAAAGGCACCTCAGGTAAACAATGGAGATGGATGGATACTAGTATACTTATGGATGGACTGCCGAGTGCCGACACAGCGGTAGCTACAGCCATGGACTACAGTACTGTGTCTGCTGCTAATATAGACTGGATGATAATGAGATGAAATCAATATATATGTATATATAATATCACTAGTACTGCAGCCGGACAGGTATATATATTTATTATGTAATGACTGATGACGGACCTGCTGGACACTGTCAGCTCAGCAGCACCGCAGACTGCTACAGTAAGCTACTATAGTAGCATGTATAAAGAAGAAAGAAAAAAAAAACAACCACGGGTAGGTGGTATACAATTATGGATGGACTGCCGAGTGCCGACACAGAGGTAGCTACAGCCGTGGACTAACGTACTGTGTCTGCTGATAATATAGACTGGATGATAATGAGATGAAATCAATATATATGTATATATAATATCACTAGTACTGCAGCCGGACAGGTATATATATTTATTATGTAATGACTGATGACGGACCTGCTGGACACTGTCAGCTCAGCAGCACCGCAGACTGCTACAGTAAGCTACTATAGTAGTATGTATAAAGAAGAAAGAAAAAAAAAAAACCACGGGTAGGTGGTATACAATTATGGATGGACTGCCGAGTGCCGACACAGAGGTAGCTACAGCCGTGGACTACCGTACTGTGTCTGCTGATAATATAGACTGGATGATAATGAGATGAAATCAATATATATGTATATATAATATCACTAGTACTGCAGCCGGACAGGTATATATATTTATTATGTAATGACTGATGACGGACCTGCTGGACACTGTCAGCTCAGCAGCACCGCAGACTGCTACAGTAAGCTACTATAGTAGTATGTATAAAGAAGAAAGAAAAAAAAAAAAAACACGGGTAGGTGCTAGGTGGTATACAATATTATATATATATATTATATACAATTATATATATATATATATATATATATATTAAACTCATAAACTGGTGGTGATTATTAAACTGGTGGTCAGGTCACTGGTCACACTATCAGCAACTTGCAAGTAGTACTCCTGAGTCCTAAGCAGACAATCACAATATATATTATACTGGTGGTCAGTGTGGCCACAAACAATGGCAGTGTGGCTGGCACTCTGGCAGCAAAAGTGTGCACTGTACGTTATATGTACTCCTGAGTCCTGCTCTCAGACTCTAACTGCTCCCCACTGTCAGTGTCTCCCCCACAAGTCAGATAATACAGTCACACTATCTCTCTCTATCACTTCAGCAAGTACTAGTAGTAGTAGTACTCCTCCTAATGCTCCCCAAAATTACTACTGTGTCTCTCTCTGTCTCACTCTCTTCTCGAATCTCTGTAAACGGAGAGGACGCCAGCCACGTCCTCTCCCTATGAATCTCAATGCACGTGTGAAAATGGCGGCGACGCGCGGCTCCTTATATAGAATCCGAGTCTCGCGATAGAATCCGAGCCTCGCGAGAATCCGACAGCGTGATGATGACGTTCGGGCGCGCTCGGGTTAACCGAGCAAGGCGGGAAGATCCGAGTCGCTCGGACCCGTGTAAAAAAAAATGAAGTTCGGGCGGGTTCGGATTCCGAGGAATCGAACCCGCTCATCTCTAGTTTCATCCCATTAGAATGGAGACAGAATGGCTGGATATCCTAGGACACAGGTTCTCAAACTCGGTCCTCAGGACCCCACACAGTGCATGTTTTGCAGGTCTCCTCACAGAATCACAAGTGAAATAATTTGCTCCACCTGTGGACCTTTTAAAATGTGTCAGTGAATAATGAATACATCTGTGCACCTGCTGGGTTACCTGCAAAACATGCACTGTGTGGGGTCCTGAGGACCGAGTTTGAGAACCACTGTCCTAGGAAATAAGATTCCTCAGAGTTCATTAGGGCAGTGGTTCTCAAACTCGATCCTCAGGACCCCACACAGTGCATGTTTTGCAGGTAACCCAGCAAGTGCACAGGTGTATTTATTACTCACTGACACATTTTGAAAGGTCCACAGGTGGAGCTAATTATTTTACTTGCGATTCTGTGAGGAGACCTGCAAAACATGCACTGTGTGGGGTCCTGAGGACTAAGTTTGAGAACCTGTGCATTAGGGCATACTCTATTAAGTTGCTGGAAAAAAGCTACGAAGAATGCTCTAGATATGGATCAGTCCATTTCATCCAGGACCCCCTCAGCTCCTGATACACAGGTCTTGCAAGCCAACGCGGACGTCGATGCCGACACAGGGATCGACACAGGAGTTAGAGGGGGGCACTATGATAGATTGGAATATAAAATTCAGCAATTTATCAATGCCATTAGGGATGTGTTAGAAATACCTATACAAATAGAGGAAAATTCTTGTATGCTAACTGCAAAATCATTAGTGACATTCCTGGTTTCGGAAGAGTTGAATACCCTATTTGAAAGATCCTGGTTAAACCCAGAAGAGGTTTTTCACATCCCCAATAAAGTACTTAAGACATATCCCTTTCCTGAGGAGGACAGAAGGAGATGGGAGATTCCTCCCATAATGGACATTTCGGTGTCCAGGCCATCAGGGGTAATTACATAACCTGTACCAGGCTCGGCCTCGTTAACGGAGCCGACTGACCGCAAGATAGAGACAACTCTAAAATCCATTTACACGGCTACTGGAGCCACCCTTCGGCCCACTATTGCATGCACTTGGGTAGCTAGGGCTATGTTAAAATGGTCAGACAATTTAATAGAAGACCTTGATACAATCCATAGGGATGATGTTGTCTTAATTCTAGGTCACATAAAGGATTCGGCTAAATTCATGGTGAAAGCCATGAGGGACATTGGGCTGATGAATTCTAGAGCATCCTCCATGGCAGTAACGTCTCGCAGAGGTCTCTGGATCCGCCAATGGAACGCAGACGCCAAATCCAAGAGGTACCTCCCCTTTGCAGGTGAGACACTGCTTTGGGACACTCTGAATACAAATCTTTCCGCAGCACCACCTGTGAGAAGACGTAACTCTGCTTCTCTGATGCAGTCCCCTTGGGCTGCCAGATCGAGAAAATTCGGGAGGGCCTACTTCTGCACGAGGCTAGGCCATAGAAAGAGCAGAAAGTCTGCACCCTCTACAGGGGCACGGGTTCAGAGGTTGGATTCTACTCCCTTAGCGTCCTCAGCGTGACGCGGAAGGACTCCCATGTGGGGTCCACTGGGGGGGGGGGGGGGAATCTCATCTACATCACTACAGGGGAGCCTTAGTGATTATTATTATTATATCCCGGGAAATAAAAATTATTACCCAGGGTTAGAAACTGGATTCAGGAGATTCCCCCTGGCTGTTTGTTTAATCAGCCCTGCCAATTGTTAGGACAGTGGGTTTGTCCCTGTCATATAAAAAAAAGTTTTTCTAAAGTGCCATCCTGTCTGACACTTCCGTATATGTCCAGTGGTACTGCCATTTGATATAATTCCTGACATTACTGCCATTTAATTCCTGTGATATTGAGGCGTTTGTGTCGCTTAGCTTAGCCATCCAGCAACCTTGGTGCACCTCTTTTTCTCTTATCTTTGCATCATGTGCTGTTTGGGGACAATTTTTTGTAGTGCCATCCTGTCTGACACTGCAGTGCCACTCCTAGATGGGCCAGGTGTTTGTGTCGGCCACTTGTGTCGCTTAGCTTAGTCATCCAGCGACCTTGGTGCAAATTTTAGGACTAAAAACAATATTGTGAGGTGTGAGGTGTTCAGAATAGACTGGAAATGAGTGGAAATGAATGTTATTGAGGTTAATAATACTGTGGGATCAAATTACCCCCAAATTCTATGATTTAAAAAAAACACACCCGAATCCGACAAAAATTTTTAAGGGAGGTTTTGACAAATCGCGTCCGAATCCAAAACACGGCCGCGGAACCGAATCCAAAACCCGAAAAATGTCTGGTGCAGATCTCTAGTAGTGATTGCAGCGCCTGAGTAGCAAGTGCTGCGCCTGTGTAGTGAGTGCTGCTTCTGTGTATTTAGTGATGCGCCTGTGTTGTGTGCTCTGCGCCGGTGTAGTGAGTGCTGCATCCGTGTAGTGAGTGTTGTGCCCGTGTAGTGAGTGTTGTGCCTGTGTAGTGAGTGTTGTGCCTGTGTAGTGAGTGTTGTGCCTGTGTAGTGAACGCTGAGCCGGTGTAGTGATTGCTGCATCTGTGTAGAGAGTGCTGCGCCTGTGTAGTGATTGCTGCATCTGTGTAGTGATTGCTGCGCCTGTGTAGTGAGTGCTGCGCCTGTGTAGTGATTGCTGCATCTGTGTAGTGATTGCTGCGCCTGTGTAGTGATTGCTGCATCTGTGAAGTGAGGGCTGCGCCTGTGTAGTGATTGCTGCGCCTGTGTAGTGATTGCTGCATCTGTGTAGTGATTGCTGCATCTGTGTAGTGAGTGCTGCGCCTGTGTAGTGAGTGTTGCACCTGTGTAGTGATTGCTGCGCCTGTGTAGTGATTGCTGCATCTGTGTAGTGAGTGCTGCGCCTGTGTAGTGATTGCTGCATCTGTGTAGTGATTGCTGTGCCTGTGTAGTGATTGCTGCATCTGTGTAGTGAGTGCTGCACCTGTGTAGTGATTGCTGCATCTGTGTAGTGAACGCTGCGCCTGTGTTGTGAACGTTGCGCCTGTTTAGTGATTGCTGCATCTGTGTAGTGATTGCTTCGTCTGTGTAGTCATTGCTGCGCCTGTGTAGTGATTTCTGCACCTGTGTAGTGATTGCTTCAGCTGCACCTGTGTAGTGATTGCTGCGCCTGTGTAGTGATTGCTGCATCTGTGTAGTGAGTGCTGCGCCTGTGTAGTTATTGCTGCATCTGTGTAGTGATTGCTGCATCTGTGTAGTGAGTGCTGCATCTGTGTAGTGAGTGCTGAGCCTGTGTAGTGATTGCTGCATCTGTGTGGTGATTGCTGCGTCTGTGTAGTGATTGCTGAGTCTGTGTAGTGAGTGCTGCACCTATGTAGTGCGTGCTGTGCAGGTGTAATTATTTCTGTGCCGGTGTTTTGAGTACTGCACCTGTGTAGTGAGTACTGCACCTGTGCAGTTAGTGCTGCATCAGTGTAGTGATTGCTGCATCTGTGTAGTGAGTGCTGCACCTGTGTAGTGAGTGCTGCGCCTATGCAGTGCATGCTGTGCTGGTGTAGTGATTACTGTGCCGTTGTTTTGAGTGCTGCGCCAGTGTAGTGAGTGCTGCATCTCTGTAGTGATTGCTGCATCTGTGTAGTGAGTGCTGTGCCTGTGTAGTGAGTACAGCACCTGTGTAGTGAGTGCTGTGCCTGTGTAGCGATAGCTGCGCCTGTGTAGTGATTGCTGTGTCTGTGTAGTGATTGCTGTGCCTGTGTACTGCTTGCTGCGCCGGTGTAGTGATTGCTGCATCTGTGTAGTGAGTGCTGCGTCTGTGTAGTGATTGCTGCACCTGTGTAGTGATTGCTGCACCTGTGTAGTGATTGCTGCGTCTGTGTAGTGATTGCTGCGCCTGTGTAGTGATTGCTGTGTCTGTGTAGTGATTGCTGCGCCGGTGTAGTGATTTCTGTGCCTGTGTAGTGATTGCTGCGCCGGTGTAGTGATTGCTGCATCTGTGTAGAGATTTCTGCGTCTGTGTAGTGATTGCTGCATCTGTGTAGTGATTGCTGCGTCTGTGTAGTGAGTACTGCATCTGTGTAGTGATTGCTGCGTCTGTGTAGTGAGTGCTGCGTCTGTGTAGTGATTGCTGCATCTGTGTAGTGATTGCTGCGTCTGTGTAGTGAGTACTGCATCTGTGTAGTAATTGCTGCGTCTGTGTAGTGAGTGCTGTGTCTGTGTAGTGATTGATCACTTGTAATAGAAGGATAATTTATTCCACATGACCTGTGTAGTGATTGCTGTGTCTGTGTAGTGATTGCTGCACCTGTGTAGTGAGTGCTGCACCTGTGTAGTGATTGCTGCGCCTGTGTAGTGATTGCTGCACCTGTAAAGTAATTGCTGCATCTGTGTAGTGATTTCTGCGTCTGTGTAGTGATTGCTGCATCTGTGTAGTGATTGCTGCGTCTGTGCAGTGAGTACTGTGTCTGTGTAGTGAGTACTGCATCTGTGTAGTGATTGCTGTGTCTGTGTAGTGATTGATCACTTGTAATAGAAAGATAATTTATTCCACATGACCTATGTAGTGATTGCTGCGCCTGTGTAGTGATTGCTGCGCCTGTGTACTGATTGCTGCACCTGTGTAGTGATTGCTGCGTCTTTGTAGTGAGTGCTGCGCCTGTGTAGTGATTGCTGCGCCTGTGTAGTGATTGCTGCACCTGTGTAGTGATTGCTGCGTCTTTGTGGTGAGTGCTGCGCCTGTGTAGTGATTGCTGCGCCTGTGCAGTGATTGCTGCGCCTGTGCAGTGATTGCTGCGTCTGTGTAGTGAGTACTGCGTCTGTGTAGTGATTGCTGCATCTGTGTAGTGATTGCTGCATCTGTGTAGTGATTGCTTTGTCTGTGTAGTGATTTCTGCATCTGTGTAGTGATTGCTGCATCTGTGTAGTGATTGCTGCGTCTGTGTAGTGAGTGCTGCGCCGGTGTAGTGAGTGCGGTGCCTCTGTAGTGATTACTGCGTCTGTGTAGTTAGTGCTGCGTCAGTGTAGTGATTGCTGCATCTGTGTAGTGAGTGCTGCGTCTGTGTAGTGATTGCTGCATCTGTGTAGTGATTGCTGCGCCTATATAGTGATTTTTGCGTCTGTGTAGTGATTGCTGTGCCGGTGTATTGATTTCTGCGCCTGTGTAGTGATTGCTGCATCTGTGTAGTGATTGCTGCGCCGGTGTAGTGATTGCTGCACCTGTGTAGTGATTGCTGCACCTGTGTAGCGCCTGTGTAGTGATTGCTGCGCCTGTGTAGTGATTTCTGCGTCTGTGTAGTGAGTACTGTGTCTGTGTAGTGATTGCTGCATCTGTGTAGTGATTGCTGCATCTGTGTAGTGATTGCTCTGTCTGTGTAGTGATTGCTGCATCTGTGTAGTGATTGCTGCGTCTGTGTAGTGATTGCTGCATCTGTGTAGTGAGTGCTGCGCCGGTGTAGTGAGTGCGGTGCCTCTGTAGTGAGTACTGTGTCTGTGTAGTGATTGCTGCATCTGTGTAGTGATTGCTGCATCTGTGTAGTGATTGCTCTGTCTGTGTAGTGATTGCTGCATCTGTGTAGTGAGTGCTGCGTCAGTGTAGTGATTGCTGCACCTGTGTAGTGATTGCTGCGCCTGTGTAGCGCCTGTGTAGTGATTGCTGCGTCTGTGTAGTGAGTACTGTGTCTGTGTAGTGATTGTTGCATCTGTGTAGTGATTGCTGCATCTGTGTAGTGATTGCTCTGTCTGTGTAGTGATTGCTGCATCTGTGTAGTGAGTGCTGCGTCAGTGTAGTGATTGCTGCACCTGTGTAGTGATTGCTGCGCCTGTGTTCCGCCTGTGTAGTGATTGCTGCGTCTGTGTAGTGAGTACTGTGTCTGTGTAGTGATTGCTGCATCTGTGTAGTGATTGCTGCATCTGTGTAGTGATTGCTCTGTCTGTGTAGTGATTGCTGCGTCTGTGTAGTGATTGCTGCGTCTGTGTAGTGATTGCTGCACCTGTAAAGTAATTGCTGCATCTGTGTAGTGATTTCTGCGTCTGTGTAGTGATTGCTGCATCTGTGTAGTGATTGCTGCGTCTGTGCAGTGAGTACTGTGTCTGTGTAGTGAGTACTGCATCTGTGTAGTGATTGCTGTGTCTGTGTAGTGATTGATCACTTGTAATAGAAAGATAATTTATTCCACATGACCTATGTAGTGATTGCTGCGCCTGTGTAGTGATTGCTGCGCCTGTGTAGTGATTGCTGCACCTGTGTAGTGATTGCTGCGTCTTTGTAGTGAGTGCTGCGCCTGTGTAGTGATTGCTGCGCATGTGTAGTGATTGCTGCACCTGTGTAGTGATTGCTGCGTCTTTGTGGTGAGTGCTGCGCCTGTGTAGTGATTGCTGCGCCTGTGCAGTGATTGCTGCGCCTGTGCAGTGATTGCTGCATCTGTGTAGTGAGTACTGCGTCTGTGTAGTGATTGCTGCATCTGTGTAGTGATTGCTGCATCTGTGTAGTGATTGCTTTGTCTGTGTAGTGATTTCTGCATCTGTGTAGTGATTGCTGCATCTGTGTAGTGATTGCTGCGTCTGTGTAGTGAGTGCTGCGCCGGTGTAGTGAGTGCGGTGCCTCTGTAGTGATTACTGCGTCTGTGTAGTTAGTGCTGCGTCAGTGTAGTGATTGCTGCATCTGTGTAGTGAGTGCTGCGTCTGTGTAGTGATTGCTGCATCTGTGTAGTGATTGCTGCGCCTATGTAGTGATTTTTGCGTCTGTGTAGTGATTGCTGTGCCGGTGTATTGATTTCTGCGCCTGTGTAGTGATTGCTGCGTCTGTGTAGTGATTGCTGCGCCGGTGTAGTGATTGCTGCACCTGTGTAGTGATTGCTGCTCCTGTGTAGCGCCTGTGTAGTGATTGCTGCGCCTGTGTAGTGATTGCTGCATCTGTGTAGTGAGTACTGTGTCTGTGTAGTGATTGCTGCATCTGTGTAGTGATTGCTGCATCTGTGTAGTGATTGCTCTGTCTGTGTAGTGATTGCTGCATCTGTGTAGTGATTGCTGCGTCTGTGTAGTGAGTGCGGTGCCTCTGTAGTGAGTACTGTGTCTGTGTAGTGATTGCTGCATCTGTGTAGTGATTGCTGCATCTGTGTAGTGATTGCTCTGTCTGTGTAGTGATTGCTGCATCTGTGTAGTGATTGCTCTGTCTGTGTAGTGATTGCTGCATCTGTGTAGTGAGTGCTGCGTCAGTGTAGTGATTGCTGCACCTGTGTAGTGATTGCTGCGCCTGTGTAGCGCCTGTGTAGTGATTGCTGCGTCTGTGTAGTGAGTACTGTGTCTGTGTAGTGATTGCTGCATCTGTGTAGTGATTGCTCTGTCTGTGTAGTGATTGCTGCGTCTGTGTAGTGATTGCTGTGCCTGTGTAGTGATTGCTGCGCCTGTGTAGTGATTGCTGCGTCTGTGTAGTGATTGCTGCGTCTGTGTAGTGAGTGCTGCGCCTGTGTAGTGATTGCTGCGTCTGTGTAGTGATTGCTGCGTCTGTGTAGTGAGTGCTGCGCCTGTGTAGTGATTGATCACTTGTAATAGAAAGATAATTTATTCCACATGACCTGTGTAGTCTTCACAAAACTTCCATTTGTCTAGATGAAAAATGGAATAAAACCATAACAAAATACTTATTGGAACTGACCCATTTATTGATTCTTCAAAGAGAAAAAATACATGAGATGATCTAGAAGGAAAAATCTATAATAAGCAAAATAAATGAGAAACATTTCGTGGTTTGGATGAGTGAAACATTAAAACAAAGTTAGATGAATTATAAAAGTAAGAACTGGACGTAACTCAATACAGACAGTAGACGAAACCGCGGAGTCTGCGCTACAGATAATAAATATAATTACTACAACAATAAAAACATAACGTGAGGAATGTTTCGGGACTTAACCTTATCTGACCTTATATATGAGTCCATATTTTATTAGTAAATACGTGACTTGGCTGAATATTGTAGGCTGAACAATCTACATAAATTAATGTATTAAATGGATATTCAGAAAGAAATTAGATTTTTCAGTTTTGTACATGAATTTGTCTTTTTGGCTGAACTGTAATAAGTTAGAATTTGCCCAGAACCCTGATTCTTCTCCAGTTGTCCTATGGGAGATAAGGCGGCAAATTTTTTTAAGTCAAAGCATTTTAAATCACACTCCAAAATTTCTGAAAAACCTGCACTTGTGCCAAATTGTAAACTATTCCCTTCCATCCCCGGCTCTGAAGTGTTGTCATACGTTAGGTGGCTTTGGGATCCTCCTGTCAACTGTACACTGCCCATAATCTGCCCATATCCCGAGCCAGCTCTACCATTAGGCAGCTGCCTAGGGTGCCAGGATCTGGGGGAGCAGCCCTGGGTCTGCTTATAGGATCAGTATGATTTACTGATGGCCGGGCCGTCACTATACCGACAGAGTCATCACAACTGCAAGTATGCCACCAGCGGGGCGACTGTAAAGAGTCCCCTTGCGGGCTCACGTGGACACCCACGAGTGGGAATAGCCCCTGTGCGCCGGGATTTCGTCTGTCGCCGTTGTCGGCTGTTGGGATTCCGGCGTCGGTATCCTGACCACCGAAATCACGACAGCCGGCAAATTAACTGCATCCCCTGTTTATAACAACATTAAGGATAATTCTGAGTAAACTTAATGCAGACGGCTGCTGCTGAACCTCTGAGATACTATCGCCTGAGGCTGGAAAGTGGGAATTGGTGTGGGGGTATTTGGAGAGGCTGAAGTTTTGCCTAGTGTGCCAAGAAACCTTGCACCAGCCCTGCCCATATCTCACCCACATCTCAGGAAGGTCCCTCTCCTTTCTGCCAGACTGCACCATATTCATCTCTGGGAGTTTTCATCAATATCTTTAAAATAAAGCCCATCCCTTCCTAATTCACCTGCATTCTAGGGGTTCTTCCTCTTGGACCACGTCTTCCTATGTTCCTTTGGTCCCTGATCAAATTAAGCTAATGCTAATGTCTTAACATACGGGCACACAGGGCAGCGGCCCAGGGCCCCTCAATTCTAGGGGCCTTTGTGTAGGGATGTGTTGGGCCGGGGGGAGTTACTTGGCATACAGGTTGAGAATGCTGCCCAGCTGCCCTGTGTGTGATCCACAATCAGAGTGGAATCGGAGCGTGTCTCTCAGGCGGCTGCCCTGTGTGTGATCCACAATCAGAGTGTAATGGGAGCGTGTCTCTCAGGCGGCTGCCCTGTGTGTGATCCACAATCAGAGTGGAATCGGAGCGTGTCTCTCAGGCGGCTGCCCTGTGTGTGATCCACAATCAGAGTGGAATCGGAGCGTGTCTCTCAGGCAGCTGCCCTGTGTGTGATCCACAGTCAGAGTGTAATTGGAGCGTGTCTCTCAGGCGGCTGCCCCGTGTGTGATCCACAATCAGAGTGGAATGGGAGCGTGTCTCTCAGGCGGCTGCCCTGTGTGTGATCCACAGTCAGAGTGGAATGGGAGCGTGTCTCTCAGGCGGGTGCTCTGTGTGTGATCCACAGTCAGAGTGGAATCGGAGCGTGTCTCTCAGGCAGCTGCCCTGTGTGTGATCCACAATCAGAGTGGAATGGGAGCGTGTCTCTCAGGCGGCTGCTCTGTGTGTGATCCACAGTCAGAGTGGAATCGGAGCATGTCTCTCAGGCGGCTGCCCTGTGTGTGATCCACAGTCAGAGTGGAATCGGAGCGTGTCTATCAGGCGGCTGCTCTGTGTGTGATCCACAGTCAGAGTGGAATCGGAGCGTGTCTCTCAGGCAGCTGCCCTGTGTGTGATCCACAGTCAGAGTGGAATGGGAGCGTGTCTCTCAGGCGGCTGCCCTGTGTGTGATCCACAGTCAGAGTGGAATGGGAGCGTGTCTCTCAGGCGGCTGCCCTGTGTGTGATCCACAGTCAGAGTGGAATGGGAGCGTGTCTCTCAGGCGGCTGCCCTGTGTGTGATCCACAGTCAGAGTGGAATGGGAGCGTGTCTCTCAGGCGGCTGCCCTGTGTGTGATCCACAATCAGAGTGGAATGGGAGCGTGTCTCTCAGGCGGCTGCCCTGTGTGTGATCCACAGTCAGAGTGGAATGGGAGCGTGTCTCTCAGGCGGCTGCCCTGTGTGTGATCCACAGTCAAAGTGGAATCAGAGCGTGTCTTTCAGGCGGCTGCCCTGTGTGTGATCCACAATCAGAGTGGAATGGGAGCGTGTCTCTCAGGCGGCTGCTCTGTGTGTGATCCACAGTCAGAGTGGAATCGGAGCATGTCTCTCAGGCGGCTGCCCTGTGTGTGATCCACAGTCAGAGTGGAATGGGAGCGTGTCTCTCAGGCGGCTGCCCTGTGTGTGATCTACAGTCAGAGTGGAATGGGAGCGTGTCTCTCAGGCGGCTGCCCTGTGTGTGATCCACAGTCAGAGTGGAATGGGAGCGTGTCTCTCAGGCGGCTTCCCTGTGTGTGATCCACAATCAGAGTGGAATGGGAGTGTGTCTCTCAGGCGGCTGCCCTGTGTGTGATCCACAGTCAGAGTGGAATGGGAGCGTGTCTCTCAGGCGGCTGCCCTGTGTGTGATCCACAGTCAAAGTGGAATCGGAGCGTGTCTTTCAGGCGGCTGCCCTGTGTGTGATCCACAATCAGAGTGGAATGGGAGCGTGTCTCTCAGGCGGCTGCTCTGTGTGTGATCCACAGTCAGAGTGGAATCGGAGCATGTCTCTCAGGCGGCTGCTCTGTGTGTGATCCACAGTCAGAGTGGAATCGGAGCGTGTCTCTCAGGCAGCTGCCCTGTGTGTGATCCACAGTCAGAGTGGAAAGGGAGCGTGTCTCTCAGGCGGCTGCTCTGTGTGTGATCCACAGTCAGAGTGGAATCGGAGCGTGTCTCTCAGGCAGCTGCCCTGTGTGTGATCCACAGTCAGAGTGGAAAGGGAGCGTGTCTCTCAGGCGGCTGCCCTGTGTGTGATCCACAGTCAGAGTGGAATGGGAGCGTGTCTCTCAGGCGGCTGCCCTGTGTGTGATCCACAGTCAGAGTGGAATGGGAGCGTGTCTCTCAGGCGGCTGCCCTGTGTGTGATCCACAGTCAGAGTGTAATCGGAGCGTGTCTATCAGGCGGCTGCCCTGTGTGTGATCCACAGTCAAAGTGGAATCGGAGCGTGTCTCTCAGGCGGCTGCCCTGTGTGTGATCCACAATCAGAGTGTAATGGGAGCGTGTCTCTCAGGCGGCTGCCCTGTGTGTGATCCACAATCAGAGTGGAATCGGAGCGTGTCTCTCAGGCGGCTGCCCTGTGTGTGATCCACAATCAGAGTGGAATCGGAGCGTGTCTCTCAGGCGGCTGCCCTGTGTGTGATCCACAGTCAGAGTGTAATTGGAGCGTGTCTCTCAGGCGGCTGCCCCGTGTGTGATCCACAATCAGAGTGGAATGGGAGCGTGTCTCTCAGGCGGCTGCCCTGTGTGTGATCCACAGTCAGAGTGGAATGGGAGCGTGTCTCTCAGGCGGGTGCTCTGTGTGTGATCCACAGTCAGAGTGGAATCGGAGCGTGTCTCTCAGGCAGCTGCCCTGTGTGTGATCCACAGTCAGAGTGGAATGGGAGCGTGTCTCTCAGGCGGCGGCTCTGTGTGTGATCCACAATCAGAGTGGAATCGGAGCGTGTCTCTCAGACAGCTGCCCTGTGTGTGATCCACAGTCAGAGTGGAATGGGAGCGTGTCTCTCAGGCGGCTGCTCTGTGTGTGATCCACAGTCAGAGTGGAATCGGAGCGTGTCTCTCAGGCAGCTGCCCTGTGTGTGATCCACAATCAGAGTGGAATGGGAGCGTGTCTCTCAGGCGGCTGCTCTGTGTGTGATCCACAGTCAGAGTGGAATCGGAGCATGTCTCTCAGGCGGCTGCCCTGTGTGTGATCCACAGTCAGAGTGGAATCGGAGCGTGTCTATCAGGCGGCTGCTCTGTGTGTGATCCACAGTCAGAGTGGAATCGGAGCGTGTCTCTCAGGCAGCTGCCCTGTGTGTGATCCACAGTCAGAGTGGAATGGGAGCGTGTCTCTCAGGCGGCTGCCCTGTGTGTGATCCACAGTCAGAGTGGAATGGGAGCGTGTCTCTCAGGCGGCTGCCCTGTGTGTGATCCACAGTCAGAGTGGAATGGGAGCGTGTCTCTCAGGCGGCTGCCCTGTGTGTGATCCACAGTCAGAGTGGAATGGGAGCGTGTCTCTCAGGCGGCTGCCCTGTGTGTGATCCACAATCAGAGTGGAATGGGAGCGTGTCTCTCAGGCGGCTGCCCTGTGTGTGATCCACAGTCAGAGTGGAATGGGAGCGTGTCTCTCAGGCGGCTGCCCTGTGTGTGATCCACAGTCAAAGTGGAATCGGAGCGTGTCTTTCAGGCGGCTGCCCTGTGTGTGATCCACAATCAGAGTGGAATGGGAGCGTGTCTCTCAGGCGGCTGCTCTGTGTGTGATCCACAGTCAGAGTGGAATCGGAGCATGTCTCTCAGGCGGCTGCCCTGTGTGTGATCCACAGTCAGAGTGGAATGGGAGCGTGTCTCTCAGGCGGCTGCCCTGTGTGTGATCTACAGTCAGAGTGGAATGGGAGCGTGTCTCTCAGGCGGCTGCCCTGTGTGTGATCCACAGTCAGAGTGGAATGGGAGCGTGTCTCTCAGGCGGCTGCCCTGTGTGTGATCCACAATCAGAGTGGAATGGGAGCGTGTCTCTCAGGCGGCTGCCCTGTGTGTGATCCACAGTCAGAGTGGAATGGGAGCGTGTCTCTCAGGCGGCTGCCCTGTGTGTGATCCACAGTCAAAGTGGAATCGGAGCGTGTCTTTCAGGCGGCTGCCCTGTGTGTGATCCACAATCAGAGTGGAATGGGAGCGTGTCTCTCAGGCGGCTGCTCTGTGTGTGATCCACAGTCAGAGTGGAATCGGAGCATGTCTCTCAGGCGGCTGCTCTGTGTGTGATCCACAGTCAGAGTGGAATCGGAGCGTGTCTCTCAGGCAGCTGCCCTGTGTGTGATCCACAGTCAGAGTGGAAAGGGAGCGTGTCTCTCAGGCGGCTGCTCTGTGTGTGATCCACAGTCAGAGTGGAATCGGAGCGTGTCTCTCAGGCAGCTGCCCTGTGTGTGATCCACAGTCAGAGTGGAAAGGGAGCGTGTCTCTCAGGCGGCTGCCCTGTGTGTGATCCACAGTCAGAGTGGAATGGGAGCGTGTCTCTCAGGCGGCTGCCCTGTGTGTGATCCACAGTCAGAGTGGAATCGGAGCGTGTCTATCAGGCGGATGCTCTGTGTGTGATCCACAGTCAGAGTGGAATCGGAGCGTGTCTCTCAGGCAGCTGCCCTGTGTGTGATCCACAGTCAGAGTGGAAAGGGAGCGTGTCTCTCAGGCGGCTGCCCTGTGTGTGATCCACAGTCAGAGTGTAATCGGAGCGTGTCTATCAGGCGGCTGCCCTGTGTGTGATCCACAGTCAAAGTGGAATGGGAGCGTGTCTCTCAGGCGGCTGCCCCGTGTGTGATCCACAATCAGAGTGGAATCGGAGCGTGTCTCTCAGGCGGCTGCCCCGTGTGTGATCCACAATCAGAGTGGAATCGGAGCGTGTCTCTCAGGCGGCTGCCCTGTGTGTGATCCACAGTCAGAGTGGAATGGGAGCGTGTCTCTCAGGCGGCTGCTCTGTGTGTGACCCACAGTCAGAGTGGAATGGGAGCTGGTCTCTCAGGCGGCTGCCCTGTGTATGATCCACAGTCAGAGTGGAATCTGAGCGTGTCTCTCAGGCGGCTGCCCTGTGTGTGATCCACAATCAGAGTGGAATTGGAGCGTGTCTCTCAGGCAGCTGCCCTGTGTGTGATCCACAGTCAGAGTGTAATGGGAGCGTGTCTCTCAGGCGGCTGCCCTGTGTGTGATCCACAGTCAGAGTGGAATGGGAGCTTGTCTCTTAGGCGGCTGCCCTGTGTGTGATCCACAGTCAGAGTGGAATCTGAGCGTGTCTCTCAGGCGGCTGCCCTGTGTGTGATCCACAATCAGAGTGGAATCGGAGCGTGTCTCTCAGGCAGCTGCCCTGTGTGTGATCCACAGTCAGAGTGGAATGGGAGCGTGTCTCTCAGGCGGCTGCCCTGTGTGTGATCCACAGTCAGAGTGGAATGGGAGCGTGTCTCTCAGGCGGCTGCCCTGTGTGTGATCCACAGTCAGAGTGGAATGGGAGCGGGTCTCTCAGGCAGCTGCCCTGTGTGTGATCCACAGTCAGAGTGGAATGGGAGCGGGTCTCTCAGGCAGCTGCCCTGTGTGTGATCCACAGTCAGAGTGGAATGGGAGCGCGTCTCTCAGGCGGCTGCCCTGTGTGTGATCTACAGTCATAGTGGAATGGGAGCGTGTCTCTCAAGCGGCTGCCCTGTGTGTGATCCACAGTCAGAGTGGAATGGGAGCGTGTCTCTCAGGCGGCTGCCCTGTGTGTGATCCACAGTCAGAGTGGAATGGGAGCGTGTCTCTCAGGCGGCTGCCCTGTGTGTGATCCACAGTCAGAGTGGAATGGGAGCGTGTCTCTCAGGCGGCTGCTCTGTGTGTGATCCACAGTCAGAGTGGAATGGGAGCGTGTCTCTCAGGCGGCTGCTCTGTGTGTGATCCACAATCAGAGTGGAATCGGAGCGTGTCTCTCAGGCGGCTGCCCTGTGTGTGATCCACAATCAGAGTGGAATCGGAGCGTGTCTCTCAGGCGGCTGCCCTGTGTGTGATCCACAATCAGAGTGGAATCGGAGCGTGTCTCTCAGGTGGCTGCCCTGTGTGTGATCCACAATCAGAGTGGAATCGGAGCGTGTCTCTCAGGTGGCTGCCCTGTGTGTGATCCACAATCAGAGTGGAATCGGAGCGTGTCTCTCAGGCGGCTGCCCTGTGTGTGATCCACAATCAGAGTGGAATCGGAGCGTGTCTCTCAGGCGGCTGCCCTGTGTGTGATCCACAGTCAGAGTGGAATCGGAGCGTGTCTCTCAGGCGGCTGCCCTGTGTGTGATCCACAATCAGAGTGGAATCGGAGCGTGTCTCTCAGGTGGCTGCCCTGTGCACGGAAAGACACGGAGTGCTTTTCCACACAAAGCTTCAGGTTCTCTGGGGCTGAATAAGGTATTTGTATTATTTTGTATAATAGATTTTTTTTTGTGCATTTTCCTTTTGCCCCGGGAAGCAGCAATTTTTTTTTTCTGTTTTGTAGGACAGGTTTAGTAAATTGAGACCCAGGGGTACATTTCGGAGCACGCCTCCTGGTTTTGCAGATGGAAATTTACGGACGTAAATGAAAAAGTTTAAATGAATGAAAGAAGATTTTGCAAAGTGTTAGCCATGTGCAGGGTGTACGGTAGTTCCAAGGACCGTGAAAGGTAGGTGCACATCCAGTGTAGAGAGACATAGAGCCACCATTGTCACCATCTGCTGGGAAACTTGTACCAGACCTATGTCTCCCAGTGCTCACTGGGTGGGGAGACAGCTGGAGCCGGCACATTGTATGTAAGTGTAACCCCCCCCCCCCTTTAATCCCAGGGGTATAATACTACCAATGTGCCTCCACCTAAGTATCGGGAAGTATTTATGGGCCTACTTGGGAAAAATCCCTGTGTAATGGCACCACTGACATGTAATGGTGCAATAAGAACTGTGTACAAGATAAAGAAACCAATAGTGGTGTTTGTTCTCCATTGTGTTATGACTGAGGTTTTGTGAACCCGGTGTTAGTGAAGTCTGTGCGGGCGACTGGAGAATTATATGAATACTACCACTGACCTGGTTTGGGAGTGTTGTGGACTCGGGGCTTCTTTCGGTGACTGGGAAGAGGAACCGCAGCAGAGATGGCCGAATCTAGGTTCTCCCCATGCAGGATTAGGTCGGCAGACAGGGGGCACGTGTGAACGCTGAAGGTCTCCTGAAAGACAGAACTGGAAAGGCGCTGATGAATCAGTGAAGAATACCAGGTACAACTGCGCTAAAGTGCACTGGATGCTTGGAGACACTGAGGTGCTAGGAGGCACGGAAGTGCTTGGAGACACTGGGGTGCGTAGAGACACTGGGGTGCGTAGAGACACTGGGGTGCGTAGAGACACTGGGGTGCTTGGAGGCACTGAGGTGCTTGGAGGCACTGAGATGCCGGAAGCACGGAGATGCTGAAGCACGGAGACGCTGGAGGCACGAGGTGCTGAGGCACGGGGGTGCTGAGGCACGAGGTGCTGGAAGCACGGAGATGCTGGAGGCACAGAGGTACTGAGGCACGGAGATGATGAGGCACGGAAGCCACAGGGATACGGGAGCTCTGGAGATCACAACTACAACAGCAGTAAAGATGAACCACGGCAGCTGTGGTTTTCAGTTGAGACTATGGAATATAATACTGTGCCTTTAAGATGAACCACTGCAGCTGTGCCTTTACTTTGAGACTCGTGGAAATAGTGATCATCAGTGGCAACACAAAAGTACACCAAACAGTGTAACAAGGAACAGAGTTTTCACAGGAACTAGAGTATAAAGGTTACCTTTAGGGAGCTCAGCTTGAAGACTCACACATAGCTGTGAGTGTGACACAAGGAACTGGCCCAGTTTCTAACTCAGTCTCCCAACTTATACTTCCTGGTCCTTGGTGATTGGAGAGCAGGATTAGGTGATGCAGAGAGTCTCAGACTGGCAGAGGATTGGACAACTCTGATTCAGGTGAACAGTCACTGTCATGTGACTACTCTAGACTAGGCTGTGATGTAGAATGAGGCCTGGTAGGCCGAGACAACACTGAAGCCTGAACTTCAGATTACTGAATTCAGCCTCACACAGGAGATCACCACAGGTGGAGCTAATTAACTATTACCTTTCAGGGAACTCAGGAAAACTCATAGTGCTGACAAGCTGTTTAACTCAGTGAGTAAAAGACACAGGATCCGGGACAGATGGCAGGGGTAAGTCACCAAATATGAAACCTACAGTCAGGATTGTGACAGTATCCCCCTCTTCAAGGGTGGACTCCGGACACCCATCTTGAATCTTAGAGGAACTTGAGAAATTCATACGGAAGAATTTAGGACCTTCGTTGATGCCTCTTCTTCTTACGGGAACATTTGGTTTTGATCAGGGAGAGTGGAATCTCCTGTAAAGAAAAAACCTCCTTAGAAAACATGGGACCTCCCAAGAAAGGAGTAGCATCATGAACTGGATCAAATTCAGAGTCTGAGTCCAAGTCTATTGGAAGATACCAGTCTTCTTTGGGAGTAACTACATCCGTTTTGTAAGCTGCATTAACAAGTTCAGAACAACACAAGGAACTTGGAGTGGAATCAATGGAAACATAACCAACACTTAAATCAACAGGCTGTTGTCTTTGTACTGTTTTCCAATTCTTGGCATTCCTGAAATTCCTAATGTATTGGTTCATCAAGGCATTATCTTGCTCAGAAAGTGATGGGTCAGAAAACGGAGCATCGGCTGAATGTTCTGAAGACTGAGTGGAGGATGAAATTGGACTCAAGGAAACAGATGCCACTGAAACAACATTAGACTGAGGTACACATTCAGACATTAGATCAATAGCCTTGGTATTTTCCTTGACTTTAGATGATAGAGCAGAATTATCCAGACATCGAGAAGAGGTATTAGAATTCCCCGTGGAAGCTGTGGACTCAGTGCTAGAAGACAAGGAAACAGAACCAGAGACAGACTGAAGTCTAATTTTAGAACTAGATGGTGGAAGTCCTTTACTGGGACCAACTGACAAAAGTTCTTTACTCGGACCAATGCTTGGAATCTGTTTGAGTCCAGATGAGCTTGAACAGACTGAAACTGGAGAAATCTTTGGCTGGACGAGTAGGACTGGATTGGATCTGAGGATACTTGAATTGGCTGGAACCAAAGGAGACTGACCAGGCTGGTCCTGGAGTATCACTGGACCGGCTGGAATCGGGACGGACTGACCAGGCGGAGCCTGGAGTATTGCTGGACCGTCTGGAACCGGGACGGACTGACCAGGCTGGGCCTGGAGTATTGCTGGACCGGCTGGAACCGGGACGGACTGACCAGGTGGAGCCGGGACGGACTGACCAGGCTGAGCCTTGAGTATTGCTGGACCGGCTGGAACCGGGACGGACTGACCAGGCGGAGCCTGGAGTATTGCTGGACCGACTGGAACCGGGACGGACTGAACAGGCTGGGCCTGGAGTATTGCTGGACCGGCTGGAACCGGGACGGACTGACCAGGTGGAGCCTGGAGTATTGCTGGACCGGCTGGAACCGGGACGGACTGACCAGGCGGAGCCTGGAGTATTGCTGGACCGGCTGGAACCGGGACGGACTGACCAGGCAGGGCCTGGAGTATTGCTAGACCGGCTGGAACCGGGACGGGCTGAGCCCTTTCTTCACAGGGCTGTACTAAGGCAGGAGCCCCTTCTTCACGGGGCTGGGCTGAGGCAAGAGCCCCCTCTTCACGGGGCTGGGCTGAGGCAAGAGCCCCCTCTTCACGGGGCTGGGCTGAGGCAAGAGCCCCCTCTTCACGGGGCTGGGCTGAGGCAAGAGCCCCCTCTTCACGGGGCTGGGCTGAGGCAAGAGCCCCCTCTTCACGGGGCTGGGCTGAGGCAAGAGCCCCCTCTTCACGGGGCTGGGCTGAGGCAAGAGCCCCCTCTTCACAGGGCTGGGCTGAGGCAAGAGCCCCCTCTTCACGGGGCTGGGCAGCACTCTGTAGACTCTCTGGCTGGGCAGCACTCTGTAGACTCTCTGGCTGGGCAGCACTCTGTAGACTCTCTGGCTGGGCAGCACTCTGTAGACTCTCTGGCTGGGCAGCACTCTGTAGACTCTCTGGGGCTGGACCCTCTGAACCCCTCTCTGGGGCTAAAGACACGGACGCCCCTCCTTGGGCTGAAGACACGGACGCCCCTCCTTGGGCTGAAGACACGGACGCCCCTCCTTGGGCTGAAGACACGGACGCCCCTCCTTGGGCTGAAGACACGGACGCCCCTCCTTGGGCTGAAGACACGGATGCCCCTCCTTGGGCTGAAGACACGGACTCCTCTGTGACTCTAAATGGCTTGAATATTCTTCTCTGGACACCCAACTTGGGATAAGGTCTTTTAATCACCGGACCCCAGTCATAAATTTGAGTCTCTTTCAGAGTAGCCATCTTGATACCCCTGTCAGCAGTAGCAGGATCGGCTACTGTGGATGACTTGTAGACATGAGCACTGTGAAACTGAGATTTGTCACCATTCCCTGGCTTACGAAGAAAGCAATCTTTAACAAAATGACCGGAATTTCCACAGTAAAGACAGAGGTGTAGCTCCCTACAGCTTCAGAGAGTTTGGGCCGTGGATAGCTCTGATGAACAACTTTTCCTTGCACAGAGGAAGAGACTCTATTAACTGGATGGGACAAAATAGGATCAACAACGTTGGTAGTATTCCTGAAGAGATCAGGCATCACAGAAAGAATACTAGACAAAAGTTCTTGTAACTGTAATAACATCTGGAAGAAAATCTGCAGTTGGTCAGGAGTCTTAGTGCAGAAGGTCAGAGAATCTCTGGTGAAAGAATTCCGCTGCAGACACTGTGCTAATTGATGCTGAGTCGACTCCAAACCCTCCAAGCGTCCTGCAATATTGCTTAGGAGGTCCTGCGTCAGACAAACACTTTCGGCCGGGTCCATGTGGCCAGTTCCTACTGTCATGACTGAGGTTTTGTGAACCCGGTGTTAGTGAAGTCTGTGCGGGCGACTGGAGAATTATATGAATACTACCACTGACCTGGTTTGGGAGTGTTGTGGACTCGGGGCTTCTTTCGGTGACTGGGAAGAGGAACCGCAGCAGAGATGGCCAAATCTAGGTTCTCCCCATGCAGGATTAGGTCGGCAGACAGGGGGCACGTGTGAACGCTGAAGGTCTCCTGAAAGACAGAACTGGAAAGGCGCTGATGAATCAGTGAAGAATACCAGGTACAACTGCGCTGAAGTGCACTGGATGCTTGGAGACACTGAGGTGCTAGGAGGCACGGAAGTGCTTGGAGACACTGGGGTGCGTAGAGACACTGGGGTGCGTAGAGACACTGGGGTGCGTAGAGACACTGAGGTGCTTGGAGGCACTGAGATGCCGGAAGCACGGAGATGCTGAAGCACGGAGACGCTGGAGGCACGAGGTGCTGAGGCACGGGGGTGCTGAGGCACGAGGTGCTGGAAGCACGGAGATGCTGGAGGCACGAGGTGCTGAGGCACGGAGGTACTGAGGCACGGAGATGCTGAGGCTCGGAGATGCTGAGGCACGGAGATGCTGAGGCACGGAAGCCACAGGGATACGGGAGCTCTGGAGATCACAACTACAACAGCAGTAAAGATGAACCACGGCAGCTGTGGTTTTCAGTTGAGACTATGGAATATAATACTGTGCCTTTAAGATGAACCACTGCAGCTGTGCCTTTACTTTGAGACTCGTGGAAATAGTGATCATCAGTGATCATCAGTGGCAACACAAAAGTACACCAAACAGGGTAACATGGAACAGAGTTTTCACAGGAACTAGAGTATAAAGGTTACCTTTAGGGAGCTCAGCTTGAAGACTCACACATAGCTGTGAGTGTGACACAAGGAACTGGCCCAGTTTCTAACTCAGTCTCCCAACTTATACTTCCTGGTCCTTGATGATTGGAGAGCAGGATTAGGTGATGCAGAGAGTCTCAGACTGGCAGAGGATTGGACAACTCTGATTCAGGTGAACAGTCACTGTCATGTGACTACTCTAGACTAGGCTGTGATGTAGAATGAGGCCTAGCAGGCCGATAGAACACTGAAGCCTGAACTTCAGATTACTGAATTCAGCCTCACACAGGAGATCACCACAGGTGGAGCTAATTAACTATTACCTTTCAGGGAACTCAGGAAAACTCATAGTGCTGACAAGCTGTTTAACTCAGTGAGTAAAAGACACAGGATCCGGGACAGATGGCAGGGGTAAGTCACCAAATATGAAACCTACAGTCAGGATTGTGACACATTGGGCCTAATTCAGACATGATCGCTCGCTAGCTATTTTTTGCAGCGCTGCGATCAGATAGTCGCCGCCTATAGGGGAGTGTATTTTTGCTGTGTAAGTGTGCGATCGCATGTGCAGCCGAGCGGTTCAAAAAAGTTTTGTGCAGTCTTTGCGCAGCCCAAGACTTACTCAGCCGCTGCGATCACTTCAGCCTGTCCAGGTCCGGAATTGACGTCAGACACCCGCCCTGCAAACGCTTGGACACGCCTGCATCAGTTGACTCCCACACACGCCCTCTTCCTGTCACTCTCCTTGCGATCAGCTGTGTGAATGGATTCTTTGTAATACCCATCTCACAGCAAGGATCCGCTTTGTAGCCGTACGACATGCCTGCACATTGTGGTGCATACGCATGCGCAGTTCTGACCTGATCGCAGCACAGTGAAAATATCTACAGCAGTGTGCGACCAGGTCTAAATTAGGCCCCTTGTCTCAGTAACCTCTAACGCGTTCATGTGACAATCACGTGACGACAGATATTTATAATGGTTTGATGTATTCTGAGTAAATCACAAACTGTTTACTCTTCATATTTGTTGTGTAGTCAGTATATGGTAGAATTTACTTCTGTATGTATAAAACTTACATTACAATCCCATGAACCTCTGAAAATATAATCTTCAATTAATCCCGGGTTTATATTAGTCTCGTTAGGTACTTTAGTAACTGTAGTGCACTCATTGGGGCCCTTTTCATAAATCTGATATAGATGTGGCTCATGACCAATTGTCATAGGACTGTAGCTGAAGAAACATGTAACTTTCCTGTATCTAGGGTTACTAGAATGTTCCAGGGTTGTTACGATAATATACCATTTACTGTAGAATGTTTTATCCATACTTACCGACATTCTGGCTGCTCTCTGAGGGAGAGAGCAGCCATGTCGGCTCAGCAGGCGGGCAGGGAAGGCTGTGAAGTAAAGGAGGGGGTGGGCCGGAGGTGGGGCGGGGCGAAGCAAGGGTGGGATGGGGGCAGAGCAAAGACGGGATGGGGCGGGGTCATGGTGGCGCCTCCTTTAAGCCACGCCCCCGTTCTGTAATGCCGCGATCACCGGCATTACACTGCAGGGGGCGTGGCTATGATGACGCGATTCAGCAAGAATCGCATCATCGACTGCCCGGACCGCCCACTTTACACACTAAGTGGGTGGATGGGCAGAGGGGATCCCGCAAATCGAGAGATTTGCCTGCTCTTCCGGGGGGCCGGGAGGGTTACACGATTTTCGGGAGCCTCCCGGCCATTCCGGGAGAGTAGGCAAGTATGGTTTTATCCTTCCACAGTCTCTCAGCAGAAAGGAACTGAAGTCACTATAGATTCAATGTCTCTCCCTATCGGAGAAGTTTCCTATAGGAGCCTTTGCTATGGTCAGATCCCTGAGCAGCTGCTGAATGTAGACAGTTACAGTATATACCACACTTGGCTACAACATGGGGTTAATAACTAGTGATGAGCGGGTTCGGATCCTCGGGATCCGAACCCGCCCGAACTTCACCTTTTTTTTCACGGGTCCGAGCGACTCGGATCCTCCCGCCTTGCTCGGTTAACCCGAGCGCGCCCGAACGTCATCATCCCGCTGTCGGATTCTCGCGAGATTCGGATTCTATATAAGGAGCCGCGCGTCGCCGCCATTTTCACACGTGCATTGAGATTGATAGGGAGAGGACGTGGCTGGCGTCCTCTCCGTTATAGTAGAACACAGAGTGACTTAGTTATAATTGTGGGGAGGATTGGGGACGGGGAGCAGCTGTTAGGGAGTACAGTGCAGGGTTTTGATTATACCACCAGTGAGTTTAATCCGTTGTTTCTCTGTCTGAAAAAAAACGCTCCGACCACCATATCTGTGCTCACTTAGTGTGCTGCACTGCTGCATGATATATCTGTGCTGAGTGCACTGCTCACACTGCCTAATTGTGGGGACTGGGGAGCAGTTATAGCAGGAGAACACTGCACAGTTTTGCTGACAGTGACCACCAGTCCAGTATACGTTTGTCTGCCTGAAAAACACTCCTGTGGTGGCTTTTGTTTTTCTTCATACTAGTTTAGCAGTCTGCTGACAGTGTCCACCAGGTCCGTTATTATTATACAGTATATTATATATATATAAGCAGCAGTACGGTAGGCCACGGCTGTACCTACCTCTGTGTCGTCAGTGCACTCGTCGTCCATAAGTAATATAATACTATACTATAGTATCCATCCATCTACATTGTATACCTGTGGTGGCTTTTTTTTTCTTCATACTAGTTTAGCAGTCTGCTGACAGTGTCCACCAGGTCCGTTATTATTATTATACAGTATATTATATATATATATATAGCAGTACGGTAGGCCACGGCTGTACCTACCTCTGTGTCGTCAGTGCACTCGTCGTCCATAAGTAATATAATACTATACTATAGTATCCATCCATCTACATTGTATACCTGTGGTGGCTTTTTTTTTCTTCATACTAGTTTAGCAGTCTGCTGACAGTGTCCACCAGGTCCGTTATTATTATTATACAGTATATTATATATATATATATATATATATATATAGCAGTACGGTAGGCCACGGCTGTACCTACCTCTGTGTCGTCAGTGCACTCGTCGTCTATAAGTAATATAATACTATACTATCCATCCATCTACATTGTATATAACCTGTGGTGGTTTTTTTTTCTTCATACTAGTTTAGCAGTCTGCTGACAGTGTCCACCAGGTCCGTTATTATTATTATACAGTATATTATATATATATATATATATATAGCAGTACGGTAGGCTACGGCTGTACCTACCTCTGTGTCGTCAGTGCACTCGTCGTCCATAAGTAATATAATACTATACTATCCATCCATCTATATTGTATATAACCTGTGGTGGGTTTTTTTTTTTCTTCATACTAGTTTAGCAGTCTGCTGACAGTGTCCACCAGGTCCGTTATTATATATATATATATATATATATATATATAGCAGTACGGTAGGCCACGGCTGTACCTACCTCTATGGCGTCAGTGCACTCGTCGTCCATAAGTAATATAATACTATACTATCCATCCATCTACATTGTATACCTGTGGTGGTTTTTTTTTCCTTCATACTAGTTTAGCAGTCTGCTGACAGTGTCCACCAGGTCCGTTATTATTATTATACAGTATATTTTATATATATATATATATAAAATATATATATATATATATATCGTCCATAAGTAATATAATACTATACTATCCATCCATCTACATTGTATATAACCTGTGGTGGTTTTTTTTTTCTTCATACTAGTTTAGCAGTCTGCTGACAGTGTCCACCAGGTCCGTTATTATTACAGTATATTATATATATATATATATATATATATATATATATATAGCAGTACGGTAGGCCACGGCTGTACCTACCTCTGTGTCGTCAGTGCACTCGTCGTCCATAAGTAATATAATACTATACTATAGTATCCATCCATCTACATTGTATACCTGTGGAGGCTTTTTTTTTCTTCATACTAGTTTAGCAGTCTGCTGACAGTGTCCACCAGGTCCGTTATTATTGTTATACAGTATATTATATATATATATATATAGCAGTACGGTAGGCCACGGCTGTACCTACCTCTGTGTCATCAGTGCACTCGTCGTCCATAAGTAATATAATACTATACTATCCATCCATCTACATTGTATACCTGTGGTGGCTTTTAGTTGTGCGCATTAAAATATGGAGAACAAAAATGTGGAGGTTAAAAAAATAGGGAAAGATCAAGATCCACTTCCACCTCGTGCTGAAGCTGCTGCCACTAGTCATGGCCGAGATGATGAAATGCCATCAACGTCGTCTGCCAAGGCCGATGCCCAGTGTCATAGTACAGAGCATGTAAAATCCAAAACACAAAAGATCAGTAAAAAAATTACCCAAAAATCAAAATTAAAAGCGTCTGAGGAGAAGCGTAAACTTGTCAATATGCCATTTACGACACGGAGTGGCAAGGAACGGCTGAGGCCCTGGCCTATGTTCATGGCTAGTGGTTCAGCTTCACATGAGGATGGAAGCACTCATCCTCTCGCTATAAAAAAGAAAAGACTTAAGCTGGCAAAAGCACAGCAAAGAACTGTGCGTTCTTCGAAATTTACAAATCCCCAAGGAAAGTCCAATTGTGTCGGTTGCGATGCCTGACCTTCCCAACACTGGACGGGAAGAGCTTGCGCCTTCCACCATTTGCACGCCCCCTGCAAGTGCTGGAAGGAGCACCCGCAGTCCAGTTCCTGATAGTCAAATTGAAGATGTCAGTGTTGAAGTACACCAGGATGAGGATATGGGTGCTGCTGGCGCTGGGGAGGAAATTGACAAGGAGGATTCTGATGGTAAGGTGGTTTGTTTAAGTCAGGCACCCGGGGAGACACCTGTTGTCCGTGGGAGGAATATGGCCATTGACATGCCTGGTCAAAATACAAAAAAAATCAGCTCTTCAGTGTGGAATTATTTCAACAGAAATGCGGACAACTGGTGTCAAGCCGTGTGTTGCCTTTGTCAAGCTGTAATAAGTAGGGGTAAGGACGTTAACCACCTCGGAACATCCTCCCTTATACGTCACCTGCAGCACATTCATAATAAGTCAGTGACAAGTTCAAAAACTTTGGGCGACAGCGGAAGCAGTCCACTGACCAGTAAATCCCTTCCTCTTGTAACCAAGCTCCCGCAAACCACACCACCAACTCCCTCAGTGTCAATTTCCTCCTTACCCAGGAAAGCCAATAGTCCTGCAGGCCATGTCACTGGCAAGTCTGACGAGTCCTCTCCTGCCTGGGATTCCTCCGATGCATCCTTGAGTGTAACGCCTACTGCTGCTGGCGCTGCTGGGAGTCGATCGTCATCCCAGAGGGGAAGTCGGAAGACCACTTGTACTACTTCCAGTAAGCAAATGACTGTCCAACAGTCCTTTGCGAGGAAGATGAAATATCACAGCAGTCATCCTGTTGCAAAGCGGATAACTCAGGCCTTGACAACTATGTTGGTGTTAGACGTGCGTCCAGAATCCGCCGCTAGTTCACGGGGAACTAGAGAATTGCTTGAGGTAGTGTGCCCCCGTTACCAAATACCATCTAGGTTCCACTTCTCTAGGCAGGCGATACCGAGAATGTACACGGACGTCAGAAAAAGTCTCACCAGTGTCCTAAAAAATGCAGTTGTACCCAATGTCCACTTAACCACGGACATGTGGACAAGTGGAGCAGGGCAGACTCAGGACTATATGACTGTGACAGCCCACTGGGTAGATGTATTGCCTCCCGCTGCAAGAACAGCAGCGGCGGCACCAGTAGCAGCATCTCGCAAACGCCAACTCGTTCCTAGGCAGGCTACGCTTTGTATCACCGCTTTCCAGAATACGCAAACAGCTGAAAACCTCTTACGGCAACTGAGGAAGATCATCGCAGAATGGCTTACCCCAATTGGACTCTCCTGGGGATTTGTGGCATCGGACAACGCCAGCAATATTGTGCGTGCATTAAATCTGGGCAAATTCCAGCACGTCCCATGTTTTGCACATACCTTGAATTTGGTGGTGCAGAATTATTTAAAAAACGACAGGGGCGTGCAAGAGATGCTGTCAGTGGCCAGAAGAATTGCGGGCCACTTTCCGCGTACAGGCACCGCGTACAGAAGACTGGAGAACCACCAAAAACACCTGAACCTGCCCTGCCATCATCTGAAGCAAGAGGTGGTAACGAGGTGGAATTCAACCCTCTATATGCTTCAGAGGATGGAGGAGCAGCAAAAGGCCATTCAAGCCTATACATCTGCCCACGATATAGGCTAAGGAGGTGGAATGCACCTGTCTCAAGCGCAGTGGAGAATGATTTCAACGTTGTGCAAGGTTCTGCAAGCTTTTGAACTTGCCACACGTGAAGTCAGTTCAGATACTGCCAGCCTGAGTCAGGTCATTCCCCTCATCAGGCTTTTGCAGAAGAAGCTGGAGGCATTGAAGGAGGAGCTAAAACAGAGCGATTCCACTAGGCATGTGGGACTTGTGGATGGAGCCCTTCATTCGCTTAACCAGGATTCACGGGTGGTCAATCTGTTGAAATCAGAGCACTACATTTTGGCCACCGTGCTCGATCCTAGATTTAAAACCTACGTTGGATCTCTCTTTCCGGCAGACACAAGTCTGCAGAGGTTCAAAGACCTGCTGGTGAGAAAATTGTCAAGTCAGGCGGATTGCGACTAGAGATGAGCGGGTTCGGTTCCTCTGAATCCGAACCCGCCCGAACTTCAGGTTTTTTACACGGGTCCGAGCAGGCTCGGATCTTCCCGCCTTGCTCGGCTAACCCGAGCGCGCCCGAACGTCATCATCACGCTGTCGGATTCTCGCGAGGCTCGGATTCTATTGCGAGACTCGGATTCTATATAAGGAGCCGCGCGTCGCCGCCATTTTCACACGTGCATTGAGAGTCATAGGGAGAGGACGTGGCTGGCGTCCTCTCCGTTTAGAGAAGAGAGAGACACAGTATTTTCGGGGAGCATTATTAGGAGGAGTACTACTGTATACTACTATAATACTACTTGCTGAAGTGATATTTATAGATTAAATAGTGTGACTGTAAGTGTATTATCTGACTTGTGGGGGAGACACTGACAGTGGGGAGCAGTTAGAGTCTGAGAGCAGGACTCAGGAGTACATATAACGTACAGTGCACACTTTTGCTGCCAGAGTCAGTGCCACACTGCCATTGTTGTGACCACACTGACCACCAGTATAATAATATATTTTGTGATTGTCTGCTTAGGCCTCGGAGTACTAGTTGCAAGTTGCAACGTGACCTGTCCTGAAGTGACCACCAGTTTAATAATCAATCACCACCAGTTTAATATATATATATATATATATATATATATATATATATAATTGTATATAATATATATATATATAATATTGTATACCACCTACCCGTGGTTTTTTTTTTTCATTCTTCTTTATACATACTACTATAGTAGCTTACTGTAGCAGTCTGCGGTGCTGTGCTGAGCTGACAGTGTCCAGCAGGTCCGTCATCAGTCATTACATAATAAATATATATAGTACCTGTCCGGCTGCAGTACTAGTGATATTATATTGATTTCATCTCATTATCAATAATTTATCATCCAGTCTAGACTCTATATTAGCAGCAGACACAGTACGTTAGTCCACGGCTGTAGCTACCTCTGTGTCGGCACTCGGCAGTCCATCCATAATTGTATACCACCTACCCGTGTTTTTTTTTTTTTCTTTCTTCTTTGTACATACTACTATAGAGTATAGTAGCTTACTGTAGCAGTCTGTGGTGCTGCTGAGCTGACAGTGTCCAGCAGGTCCGTCATCAGTCATCATTACCTAATAAATATATTATCTACCTGTCCGGCTGCAGTACTAGTGATATTATATATACATACATATATATATTGATTTCATCTCATTATCAATCATCCAGTCTATATTAGCAGCAGACACAGTACGTTAGTCCACGGCTGTAGCTACCTCTGTGTCGGCACTCAGCAGTCCATCCATAATTGTATACCACCTACCCGTGGTTTTTTTTTTCTTTCTTCTTTGTACATACTACTATAGTATAGTAGCTTACTGTAGCAGTCTGCGGTGCTGCTGAGCTGACAGTGTCCAGCAGGTCCGTCATCAGTCATCATTACCTAATAAATATATTATCTACCTGTCCGGCTGCAGTACTAGTGATATTATATATACATACATATATATATTGATTTCATCTCATTATCAATCATCCAGTCTATATTAGGAGCAGACACAGTACGTTATTCCATGGCTGTAGCTACCTCTGTGTCGGCACTCAGCAGTCCATCCATAATTGTATACCACCTACCCGTGGTTTTTTTTTTTCTTTCTTCTTTGTACATACTACTATAGTATAGTAGCTTACTGTAGCAGTCTGCGGTGCTGCTGAGCTGACAGTGTCCAGCAGGTCCGTCATCAGTCATCATTACCTAATAAATATATTATCTACCTGTCCGGCTGCAGTACTAGTGATATTATATATACATACATATATATATTGATTTCATCTAATTATCAATCATCCAGTCTATATTAGCAGCAGACACAGTACGTTAGTCCACGGCTGTAGCTACCTCTGTGTCAGCACTCGGCAGTCCATCCATAATTGTATACCACCTACCCGTGGTTTTTTTTTTTCTTTCTTCTTTGTACATACTACTATAGTATAGTAGCTTACTGTAGCAGTCTGCGGTGCTGCTGAGCTGACAGTGTCCAGCAGGTCCATCATCAGTCATCATTACCTAATAAATATATTATCTACCTGTCCGGCTGCAGTACTAGTGATATTATATATACATACATATATATATTGATTTCATCTAATTATCAATCATCCAGTCTATATTAGCAGCAGACACAGTACGTTAGTCCACGGCTGTAGCTACCTCTGTGTCGGCACTCGGCAGTCCATCCATAATTGTATACCACCTACCCGTGGGTTTTTTTTTTCTTTCTTCTTTGTACATACTACTATAGTATAGTAGCTTACTGTAGCAGTTTGCGGTGCTGCTGAGCTGACAGTGTCCAGCAGGTCCGTCATCAGTCATCATTACCTAATAAATATATTATCTACCTGTCCGGCTGCAGTACTAGTGATATTATATATACATGCATATATATATTGATTTCATCTCATTATCAATCATCCAGTCTATATTAGCAGCAGACACAGTACGTTAGTCCACGGCTGTAGCTACCTCTGTGTCGGCACTCGGCAGTCCATCCATAATTGTATACCACCTACCCGTGTTTTTTTTTTTTCTTTCTTCTTTGTACATACTACTATAGTATAGTAGCTTACTGTAGCAGTCTGCGGTGCTGCTGAGCTGACAGTGTCCAGCAGGTCCGTCATCAGTCATCATTACCTAATAAATATATTATCTACCTGTCCGGCTGCAGTACTAGTGATATTATATATACATACATATATATATTGATTTCATCTAATAATCAATCATCCAGTCTATATTAGCAGCAGACACAGTACGTTAGTCCACGGCTGTAGCTACCTCTGTGTCGGCACTCGGCAGTCCATCCATAATTGTATACCACCTACCCGTGGTTTTTTTTTTCTTTCTTCTTTGTACATACTACTATAGTATAGTAGCTTACTGTAGCAGTCTGCGGTGCTGCTGAGCTGACAGTGTCCAGCAGGTCCGTCATCAGTCATCATTACCTAATAAATATATTATCTACCTGTCCGGCTGCAGTACTAGTGATATTATATATACATACATATATATATTGATTTCATCTAATTATCAATCATCCAGTCTATATTAGCAGCAGACACAGTACGTTAGTCCACGGCTGTAGCTACCTCTGTGTCGGCACTCGGCAGTCCATCCATAATTGTATACCACCTACCCGTGGTTTTTTTTTTCTTTCTTCTTTGTACATACTACTATAGTATAGTAGCTTACTGTAGCAGTCTGCGGTGCTGCTGAGCTGACAGTGTCCAGCAGGTCCGTCATCAGTCATCATTACCTAATAAATATATTATCTACCTGTCCGGCTGCAGTACTAGTGATATTATATATACATACATATATATATTGATTTCATCTCATTATCAATCATCCAGTCTATATTAGCAGCAGACACAGTACGTTAGTCCACGGCTGTAGCTACCTCTGTGTCGGCACTCGGCAGTCCATCCATAATTGTATACCACCTACCCGTGGTTTTTTTTTTTCTTTCTTCTTTGTACATACTACTATAGTATAGTAGCTTACTGTAGCAGTCTGCGGTGCTGCTGAGCTGACAGTGTCCAGCAGGTCCGTCATCAGTCATCATTACCTAATAAATATATTATCTACCTGTCCGGCTGCAGTACTAGTGATATTATATATACATACATATATATATATTGATTTCATCTCATTATCAATCATCCAGTCTATATTAGCAGCAGACACAGTACGTTAGTCCACGGCTGTAGCTACCTCTGTGTCGGCACTCGGCAGTCCATCCATAAGTATACTAGTATCCATCCATCTCCATTGTTTACCTGAGGTGCCTTTTAGTTGTGCCTATTAAAATATGGAGAACAAAAATGTTTAGGTTCCAAAATTAGGGAAAGATCAAGATCCACTTCCACCTCGTGCTGAAGCTGCTGCCACTAGTCATGGCCGAGATGATGAAATGCCAGCAACGTCGTCTGCCAAGGCCGATGCCCAATGTCATAGTACAGAGTATGTCAAATCCAAAACACCAAATATCAGTAAAAAAAAGACTCCAAAACCTAAAATAAAATTGTCGGAGGAGAAGCGTAAACTTGCCAATATGCCATTTACCACACGGAGTGGCAAGGAACGGCTGAGGCCCTGGCCTATGTTCATGGCTAGTGGTTCAGCTTCACATGAGGATGGAAGCACTCAGCCTCTCGCTAGAAAACTGAAAAGACTCAAGCTGGCAAAAGCACCGCAAAGAACTGTGCGTTCTTCGAAATCCCAAATCCACAAGGAGAGTCCAATTGTGTCGGTTGCGATGCCTGACCTTCCCAACACTGGACGTGAAGAGCATGCGCCTTCCACCATTTGCACGCCCCCTGCAAGTGCTGGAAGGAGCACCCGCAGTCCAGTTCCTGATAGTCAGATTGAAGATGTCAGTGTTGAAGTACACCAGGATGAGGAGGATATGGGTGTTGCTGGCGCTGGGGAGGAAATTGACCAGGAGGATTCTGATGGTGAGGTGGTTTGTTTAAGTCAGGCACCCGGGGAGACACCTGTTGTCCGTGGGAGGAATAGGGCCGTTGACATGCCTGGTGAAAATACCAAAAAAATCAGCTCTTCAGTGTGGAGGTATTTCAACAGAAAAGCGGACAACAGGTGTCAAGCCGTGTGTTGCCTTTGTCAAGCTGTAATAAGTAGGGGTAAGGATGTTAACCACCTCGGAACATCCTCCCTTATACGTCACCTGCAGCGCATTCATAATAAGTCAGTGACAAGTTCAAAAACTTTGGGCGACAGCGGAAGCAGTCCACTGACCAGTAAATCCCTTCCTCTTGTAACCAAGCTCACGCAAACCACCCCACCAACTCCCTCAGTGTCAATTTCCTCCTTCCCCAGGAATGCCAATAGTCCTGCAGGCCATGTCACTGGCAATTCTGACGATTCCTCTCCTGCCTGGGATTCCTCCGATGCATCCTTGCGTGTAACGCCTACTGCTGCTGGCGCTGCTGTTGTTGCTGCTGGGAGTCGATGGTCATCCCAGAGGGGAAGTCGTAAGCCCACTTGTACTACTTCCAGTAAGCAATTGACTGTCCAACAGTCCTTTGCGAGGAAGATGAAATATCACAGCAGTCATCCTGCTGCAAAGCGGATAACTGAGGCCTTGACAACTATGTTGGTGTTAGACGTGCGTCCGGTATCCGCCGTTAGTTCACAGGGAACTAGACAATTTATTGAGGCAGTGTGCCCCCGTTACCAAATACCATCTAGGTTCCACTTCTCTAGGCAGGCGATACCGAGAATGTACACGGACGTCAGAAAAAGACTCACCAGTGTCCTAAAAAATGCAGTTGTACCCAATGTCCACTTAACCACGGACATGTGGACAAGTGGAGCAGGGCAGGGTCAGGACTATATGACTGTGACAGCCCACTGGGTAGATGTATGGACTCCCGCCGCAAGAACAGCAGCGGCGGCACCAGTAGCAGCATCTCGCAAACGCCAACTCTTTCCTAGGCAGGCTACGCTTTGTATCACCGCTTTCCAGAATACGCACATAGCTGAAAACCTCTTACGGCAACTGAGGAAGATCATCGCGGAATGGCTTACCCCAATTGGACTCTCCTGTGGATTTGTGGCATCGGACAACGCCAGCAATATTGTGTGTGCATTAAATATGGGCAAATTCCAGCACGTCCCATGTTTTGCACATACCTTGAATTTGGTGGTGCAGAATTTTTTTAAAAACGACAGGGGCGTGCAAGAGATGCTGTCGGTGGCCAGAAGAATTGCGGGACACTTTCGGCGTACAGGCACCACGTACAGAAGACTGGAGCACCACCAAAAACTACTGAACCTGCCCTGCCATCTTCTGAAGCAAGAAGTGGTAACGAGGTGGAATTCAACCCTCTATATGCTTCAGAGGTTGGAGGAGCAGCAAAAGGCCATTCAAGCCTATACAATTGAGCACGATATAGGAGGTGGAATGCACCTGTCTCAAGCGCAGAGGAGAATGATTTCAACGTTGTGCAAGGTTCTGATGCCCTTTGAACTTGCCACACGTGAAGTCAGTTCAGACACTGCCAGCCTGAGTCAGGTCATTCCCCTCATCAGGCTTTTGCAGAAGAAGCTGGAGACATTGAAGGAGGAGCTAACACGGAGCGATTCCGCTAGGCATGTGGGACTTGTGGATGGAGCCCTTAATTCGCTTAACAAGGATTCACGGGTGGTCAATCTGTTGAAATCAGAGCACTACATTTTGGCCACCGTGCTCGATCCTAGATTTAAAGCCTACCTTGGATCTCTCTTTCCGGCAGACACAAGTCTGCTGGGGTTGAAAGACCTGCTGGTGAGAAAATTGTCAAGTCAAGCGGAACGCGACCTGTCAACATCTCCTCCTTCACATTCTCCCGCAACTGGGGGTGCGAGGAAAAGGCTCAGAATTCCGAGCCCACCCACTGGCGGTGATGCAGGGCAGTCTGGAGCGACTGCTGATGCTGACATCTGGTCCGGACTGAAGGACCTGACAACGATTACGGACATGTCGTCTACTGTCACTGCATATGATTCTCTCACCATTGAAAGAATGGTGGAGGATTATATGAGTGACCGCATCCAAGTAGGCACGTCACACAGTCCGTACTTATACTGGCAGGAAAAAGAGGCAATTTGGAGGCCCTTGCACAAACTGGCTTTATTCTACCTAAGTTGCCCTCCCACAAGTGTGTACTCCGAAAGAGTGTTTAGTGCCGCAGCTCACCTTGTCAGCAATCGGCGTACGAGGTTACATCCAGAAAATGTGGAGAAGATGATGTTCATTAAAATGAATTATAATCAATTCCTCCGTGGAGACATTGACCAGCAGCAATTGCCTCCACAAAGTACACAGGGAGCTGAGATGGTGGATTCCAGTGGGGACGAATTGATAATCTGTTAGGAGGGGGATGTACACGGTGATATATCGGAGGATGATGATGAGGTGGACATCTTGCCTCTGTAGAGCCAGTTTGTGCAAGGAGAGATTAATTGCTTCTTTTTTGGTGGGGGTCCAAACCAACCCGTCATTTCAGTCACAGTCATGTGGCAGACCCTGTCACTGAAATGATGGGTTGGTTAAAGTGTGCATGTCCTGTTTATACAACATAAGGGTGGGTGGGAGGGCCCAAGGACAATTCCATCTTGCACCTCTTTTTTCTTTAATTTTTCTTTGCGTCATGTGCTGTTTGGGGAGGGTTTTTTGGAAGGGACATCCTGCGTGACACTGCAGTGCCACTCCTAGATGGGCCCGGTGTTTGTGTCGGCCACTAGGGTCGCTTATCTTACTCACACAGCTACCTCATTGCGCCTCTTTTTTTCTTTGCGTCATGTGCTGTTTGTGGAGGGTTTTTTGGAAGGGACATCCTGCGTGACACTGCAGTGACACTCCTAGATGGGCCCGGTGTTTGTGTCGGCCACTAGGGTCGCTTATCTTACTCACACAGCTACCTCATTGCGCCTCTTTTTTTCTTTGCGTCATGTGCTGTTTGGGGAGGGTTTTTTGGAAGGGACATCCTGCGTGACACTGCAGTGACACTCCTAGATGGGCCCGGTGTTTGTGTCGGCCACTAGGGTCGCTTATCTTACTCACACAGCTACCTCATTGCGCCTCTTTTTTTCTTTGCGTCATGTGCTGTTTGGGGAGGGTTTTTTTGAAGGGCCATCCTGCGTGACACTGCAGTGCCACTCCTAGATGGGCCAGGTGTTTGTGTCGGCCACTAGGGTCGCTTAGCTTAGTCACACAGCTACCTCATTGCGCCTCTTTTTTTCTTTGCGTCATGTGCTGTTTGGGGAGTTTTTTTTTTGAAGGGCCATCCTGCGTGACACTGCAGTGCCACTCCTAGATGGGCCAGGTGTTTGTGTCGGTCACTAGGGTCGCTTAGCTTAGTCACACAGCTACCTCATTGCGCCTCTTTTTTTATTTGCGTCATGTGCTATTTGGGGAGTATTTTTTTGAAGGGCCATCCTGTCTGACACTGCAGTGCCACTCCTAGATGGGCCAGGTGTTTGTGTCGGCCACTTGGGTCGCTGAGCTTAGTCACACAGCTACCTCATTGCGCCTCTTTTTTTCTTTGCGTCATGTGCTGTTTGGGGAGTATTTTTTTGAAGGGCCATCCTGCGTGACACTGCAGGGCCACTCCTAGATGGGCCAGGTGTTTGTGTCGGCCACTAGGGTTGCTTAGCTTAGTCACACAGCTACCTCATTGCGCCTCTTTTTTTCTTTGCGTCATGTGCTGTTTGGGGAGTATTTTTTTGAAGGGCCATCCTGCGTGACACTGCAGTGCCACTCCTAGATGGGCCAGGTGTTTGTGTCGGCCACTTGTGTCGCTTAGCTTAGCCATCCAGCGACCTCGGTGCAAATTTTAGGACTAAAAATAATATTGTGAGGTGTGAGGTGTTCAGAATAGACTGGAAATGAGTGGAAATTATGGTTATTGAGGTTAATAATACTATGGGATCAAAATGACCCCCAAATTCTATGATTTAAGCTGTTTTTTAGGGTTTTTTGAAAAAAACACCCGAATCCAAAACACACCCGAATCCGACAAAAAAAATTCGGTGAGGTTTTGCCAAAACGCGTTCGAACCCAAAACACGGCCGCAGAACCGAACCCAAAACCAAAACACAAAACCCGAAAAATTTCCGGTGCACATCACTACTAATAACCCATAGAGCGTGACTGAAGGCCCATGACTGTATAATAAAGGCTTCCTCATCTCTCACCCAGGACTGAGCCTCCTCGCTGGGAGCGGCACTGGTATGATAATAAGCCCGGCAGCTGTTATAAGATAGTGAGGGGTGCCAGTCACCAGTATTACTCCCCTGCTCTGGTGACTGGCGCTGGAAGCTCTATTTCTGCTGCAGCCTCCTGAATGCTGGTCACTGGGAACACTGCCTCCTGGATCCGCCCCTTAGCTGTCAATCACTCTGCTGCTCTGCCTCCAGCGGCTCCTACAGCTTGCTGCGGCCAGCCACCTCTCCAGCTCCACCCCAGGGGGGTGTGTGTGTGTGTGTGTGTGTGTGTGTGTGTGTTTGCAGGGAGTATTCCTCTCACCTCCATACAGGGGTGTAGCAAGGGTGGCTCCGGTGGAGCACGAGCTCCGGGCATCAAAAAAGGTTAGAGGGCGCACTGCTGCCACCATCCCCTTTCTCTTTTTAATTTATTTGAATTAAACAAGTATATAGTTAAACACTAGAGATGAGCGGGTTCGGTTCCTCGGAAACCGAACCCCACCGAACCCCACCGAACTTCACCCATTTTACACGGGTCCGAGGCATACTCGGATTCTCCCGTATGGCTCGGTTAACCCGAGCGCGCCCGAACGTCATCATCCCGCTGTCGGATTCTCGCGAGATTCGGATTTTATATAAGGAGCCGCGCGTCGCCGCCATTTTTCACTCGTGCATTGGAAATGATAGTGAGAGGACGTGGCTGGCGTCCTCTCACTTTGTTTCAGGGGGCTGCATATCTTTATTCTGGGGACCAGCAGTATTATATAGGAGGAGTACAGTACAGAGTTTTGCTGACCAGTGACCACCAGTATTATACGTTCTCTGCCTGAAAAACGCTCCATATCTGTGCTCAGTGTGCTGCATATATCTGTGCTCACACTGCTTTATTGTGGGGACTGGGGACCACCAGTATATTATATAGGAGGAGTACAGTGCAGAGTTTTGCTGACCAGTGACCACCAGTATACGTTGTCTGCCTGAAAAACGCTCCATATCTGTGCTCAGTGTGCTGCATATATCTGTGCTCACACTGCTTTATTGTGGGGACTGGGGACCACCAGTATATTATATAGGAGGAGTACAGTGCAGAGTTTTGCTGACCAGTAACCACCAGTATACGTTGTCTGCCTGAAAAACGCTCCATATCTGTGCTCAGTGTGCTGCATATATCTGTGCTCACACTGCTTTATTGTGGGGACTGGGGACCAGCAGTATTATATTGGAGGAGTACAGTGCAGAGTTTTGCTGACCAGTGACCACCAGTATTATACGTTCTCTGCCTGAAAAATGCTCCATATCTGTGCTCAGTGTGCTGCATATATCTGTGCTCACACTGCTTTATTGTGGGGACTGGGGACCAGCAGTATTATATTGGAGGAGTACAGTGCAGAGTTTTGCTGACCAGTGACCACCAGTATTATACGTTCTCTGCCTGAAAAACGCTCCATATCTGTGCTCAGTGTGCTGCATATATCTGTGGTCACACTGCTTTATTGTGGGGACTGGGGACCACCAGTATTATATAGGAGGAGTACAGTGCAGAGTTTTGCTGACCAGTGACCACCAGTATTATACGTTGTCTGCCTGAAAAACGCTCCATATCTGTGCTCAGTGTGCTGCATATATCTGTGCTCACACTGCTTTATTGTGGGGACTGGGGACCACCAGTATATTATATAGGAGGAGTACAGTGCAGAGTTTTGCTGACCAGTGACCACCAGTATACGTTGTCTGCCTGAAAAAAGCTCCATATCTGTGCTCAGTGTGCTGCATATATCTGTGCTCACACTGCTTTATTGTGGGGACTGGGGACCAGCAGTATTGTATAGGAGGAGTACAGTGCAGAGTTTTGCTGACCAGTGACCACCAGTATACGTTGTCTGCCTGAAAAATGCTCCATATCTGTGCTCAGTGTGCTGCATATATCTGTGCTCACACTGCTTAATTGTGGGGACTGGGGAGCAGCTGTATTATATAGGAGAAGTACAGTGCAGAGTTTTGCTGACAGTGACCACCAGTATACGTTGTCTGCCTGAAAAACGCTCCATATCTGTGTAGAGATGAGCGGGTTCGGTTCCTCTGAATCCGAACCCGCCCGAACTTCAGTTTTTTCTTCACGGGTCCGAGCGACTCGAATCTTCCCGCCTTGCTCGGTTAACCCGAGCGCGCCCGAACGTCATCATCCCGCTGTCGGATTCTCGCGAGGCTCGGATTCTATCGCGAGACTCGGATTCTATATAAGGAGCCGCGCGTCGCCGCCATTTTCACACGTGCATTGAGATTCATAGGGAGAGGACGTGGCTGGCGTCCTCTCCGTTTAGAGAAGAGAGTGAGAAAGTAGAGAGAGACACAGTAGTAGTAATTTTGGGGAGCATTATTAGGAGGAGTACTACTATACTACTACTACTTGCTGAAGTGATATAGATTAGATAGTGTGACTGTATTAATTATCTGACTTGTGGGGGAGACACTGACAGTGGGGAGCAGTTAGAGTCTGAGAGCAGGACTCAGGAGTACATATAACGTACAGTGCACACTTTTGCTGCCAGAGTCAGTGCCACACTGCCATTGTGACCACACTGACCACCAGACCAGTATACAGGTTGAGTCTCCCTTATCCAAAATGCTTGGGACCAGAGGTATTTTGGATATGGGATTTTTCCGTATTTTGGAATAATTGCATACCATAATGAGATATCATGGTGATGGGACCTAAATCTAAGCACAGAATACATTTATGTTACATATACACCTTATACACACAGCCTGAAGGTAATTTTAGCCAATATTTTTTGTAACTTTGTGCATTAAACAAAGTGTGTCTACATTCACACAATTCATTTATGTTTCATATACACCTTATACACACAGCCTGAAGGTCATTTAATACAATATCTTTAATAACTTTGTGTATTAAACAAAGTTTGTGTACATTGAGCCATCAAAAAACAAAGTTTTCACTATCTCACTCTCACTCAAAAAAGTCCGTATTTCGGAATATTCCGTATTTTGGAATATTTGGATATGGGATACTCAACCTGTAATATATTTTGTTATTGTCTGCTTAGGAGTACTACTTGCAAGTTGCTGATAGTGTGACCAGTGACCTGACCACCAGTTTAATAATCAATCACCACCAGTTTAATATATATATATATATATATATATATATAATTGTATATAATATATATATATATAATATTGTATACCACCTACCCGTGGTTTTTTTTTTTTTTTCATTCTTCTTTATACATACTACTATAGTAGCTTACTGTAGCAGTCTGCGGTGCTGCTGAGCTGACAGTGTCCAGCAGGTCCGTCATCAGTCATTACATAATAAATATATATACCTGTCCGGCTGCAGTACTAGTGATATTATATATTCATATATATTGATTTCATCTCATTATCATCCAGTCTATATTAGCAGCAGACACAGTACGTTAGTCCACGGCTGTAGCTACCTCTGTGTCGGCACTCGGCAGTCCATCCATAATTGTATACCACCACCCCGTGGTTTTTTTTTTCTTTCTTCTTTGTACATACTACTATAGTATAGTAGCTTACTGTAGCAGTCTGCGGTGCTGCTGAGCTGACAGTGTCCAGCAGGTCCGTCATCAGTCATTACATAATAAATATACATACCTGTCCGGCTGCAGTACTAGTGATATTATATTGATTTCATCTCATTATCATCCAGTCTATATTAGCAGCAGACACAGTACGGTAGTCCACGGCTGTAGCTACCTCTGTGTCGGCACTCGGCACTGCAGTCCATCCATAATTGTATACCACCTCCCCGTGGTTTTTTTTTTTCTTTCTTCTTTGTACATACTACTATAGTATAGTAGCTTACTGTAGCAGTCTGCGGTGCTGCTGAGCTGACAGTGTCCAGCAGGTCCGTCATCAGTCATTACATAATAAATATACATACCTGTCCGGCTGCAGTACTAGTGATATTATATTGATTTCATCTCATTATCATCCAGTCTATATTAGCAGCAGACACAGTACGGTAGTCCACGGCTGTAGCTACCTCTGTGTCGGCACTCGGCACTGCAGTCCATCCATAATTGTATACCACCTCCCCGTGGTTTTTTTTTTTCTTTCTTCTTTGTACATACTACTATAGTATAGTAGCTTACTGTAGCAGTCTGCGGTGCTGCTGAGCTGACAGTGTCCAGCAGGTCCGTCATCAGTCATTACATAATAAATATACATACCTGTCCGGCTGCAGTACTAGTGATATTATATTGATTTCATCTCATTATCATCCAGTCTATATTAGCAGCAGACACAGTACGGTAGTCCACGGCTGTAGCTACCTCTGTGTCGGCACTCGGCAGTCCATCCATAATTGTATACCACCTCCCCATGGTTTTTTTTTCTTTCTTCTTTGTACATACTACTATAGTATAGTAGCTTACTGTAGCAGTCTGCGGTGCTGCTGAGCTGACAGTGTCCAGCAGGTCCGTCATCAGTCATTACATAATAAATATACATACCTGTCCGGCTGCAGTACTAGTGATATTATATTGATTTCATCTCATTATCATCCAGTCTATATTAGCAGCAGACACAGTACGGTAGTCCACGGCTGTAGCTACCTCTGTGTCGGCACTCGGCAGTCCATCCATAATTGTATACCACCTACCCGTGGTTTTTTTTTTTCTTTCTTCTTGATACATACTACTATAGTAGCTTACTGTAGCAGTCTGCGGTGCTGCTGAGCTGACAGTGTCCAGCAGGTCCGTCATCAGTCATTACATAATAAATATATCTACCTGTCCGGCTGCAGTACTAGTGATATTATATATATATATATATATTGATTTAATCTCATTATCATCCAGTCTATATTAGCAGCAGACACAGTACGGTAGTCCACGGCTGTAGCTACCTCTGTGTCGGCAGTCGCTCGTCCATCCATAAGTATACTAGTATCCATCCATCTCCATTGTTTACCTGAGGTGCCTTTTAGTTGTGCCTATTAAAATATGGAGAACAAAAATGTTGAGGTTCCAAAATTAGGGAAAGATCAAGATCCACTTCCACCTCGTGCTGAAGCTGCTGCCACTAGTCATGGCCGAGACGATGAAATGCCAGCAACGTCGTCTGCCAAGGCCGATGCCCAATGTCATAGTACAGAGCATGTAAAATCCAAAACACCAAATATCAGTAAAAAAAGGACTCCAAAATCTAAAATAAAATTGTCGGAGGAGAAGCGTAAACTTGCCAATATGCCATTTACCACACGGAGTGGCAAGGAACGGCTGAGGCCCTGGCCTATGTTCATGGCTAGTGGTTCAGCTTCACATGAGGATGGAAGCACTCAGCCTCTCGCTAGAAAACTGAAAAGACTCAAGCTGGCAAAAGCACCGCAAAGAACTGTGCGTTCTTCGAAATCCCAAATCCACAAGGAGAGTCCAATTGTGTCGGTTGCGATGCCTGACCTTCCCAACACTGGACGTGAAGAGCATGCGCCTTCCACCATTTGCACGCCCCCTGCAAGTGCTGGAAGGAGCACCCGCAGTCCAGTTCCTGATAGTCAGATTGAAGATGTCAGTGTTGAAGTACACCAGGATGAGGAGGATATGGGTGTTGCTGGCGCTGGGGAGGAAATTGACAAGGAGGATTCTGATGGTGAGGTGGTTTGTTTAAGTCAGGCACCCGGGGAGACACCTGTTGTCCGTGGGAGGAATAGGGCCGTTGACATGCCTGGTGAAAATACCAAAAAAATCAGCTCTTCGGTGTGGAAGTATTTCACCAGAAATGCGGACAACATTTGTCAAGCCGTGTGTTGCCTTTGTCAAGCTGTAATAAGTAGGGGTAAGGACGTTAACCACCTCGGAACATCCTCCCTTATACGTCACCTGCAGCGCATTCATAATAAGTCAGTGACAAGTTCAAAAACTTTGGGCGACAGCGGAAGCAGTCCACTGACCAGTAAATCCCTTCCTCTTGTAACCAAGCTCACGCAAACCACCCCACCAACTCCCTCAGTGTCAATTTCCTCCTTCCCCAGGAATGCCAATAGTCCTGCAGGCCATGTCACTGGCAATTCTGACGAGTCCTCTCCTGCCTGGGATTCCTCCAATGCATCCTTGCGTGTAACGCCTACTGCTGCTGGCGCTGCTGTTGTTGCTGCTGGGAGTCGATGGTCCCCCAGTTGCGGGAGAATGTGAAGGAGGAGAAGTTGACAGGTCGCGTTCCGCTTGACTTGACAATTTTCTCACCAGCAGGTCTTTGAACCCCAGCAGACTTGTGTCTGCCGGAAAGAGAGATCCAAGGTAGGTTTTAAATCTAGGATCGAGCACGGTGGCCAAAATGTAGTGCTCTGATTTCAACAGATTGACCACCCGTGAATCCTTGTTAAGCGAATTAAGGGCTCCATCCACCAGTCCCATATGCCTAGCGGAATCGCTCCGTGTTAGCTCCTCCTTCAATGTCTCCAGCTTCTTCTGCAAAAGCCTGATGAGGGGAATGACCTGACTCTGGCTGGCAGTGTCTGAACTGACTTCACGTGTGGCAAGTTCAAAGGGCAGCAGAACCTTGCACAACGTTGAAATCATTCTCCACTGCGCTTGAGACAGGTGCATTCCACCTCCTATATCGTGCTGAATTGTATAGGCTTGAATGGCCTTTTGCTGCTCCTCCAACCTCTGAAGCATATATAGGGTTGAATTCCACCTCGTTACCACTTCTTGCTTCAGATGATGGCAGGGCAGGTTCAGGCGTTTTTGGTGTTGCTCCAGTCTTCTGTACGTGGTGCCTGTACGCCGAAAGTGTCCCGCAATTCTTCTGGCCACCGACAGCATCTCTTGCACGCCCCTGTCGTTTTTTTAAAAATTCTGCACCACCAAATTCAAGGTATGTGCAAAACATGGGACGTGCTGGAATTTGCCAAGATTTAATGCACACACAATATTGCTGGCGTTGTCCGATGCCACAAATCCACAGGAGAGTCCAATTGGGGTAAGCCATTCCGCGATGATCTTCCTCAGTTGCCGTAAGAGGTTTTCAGCTGTGTGCGTATTCTGGAAACCGGTGATACAAAGCGTAGCCTGCCTAGGAAAGAGTTGGCGTTTGCGAGATGCTGCTACTGGTGCCGCCGCTGCTGTTCTTGCGGCGGGAGTCCATACATCTACCCAGTGGGCTGTCACAGTCATATAGTCCTGACCCTGCCCTGCTCCACTTGTCCACATGTCCGTGGTTAAGTGGACATTGGGTACAGCTGCATTTTTTAGGACACTGGTGACTCTTTTTCTGAGGTCTGTGTACATTTTCGGTATCGCCTGCCTAGAGAAATGGAACCTAGATGGTATTTGGTACCGGGGACACAGTACCTCCAACAAGTCTCTAGTTGGCTCTGCAGTAATGATGGATACCGGAACCACGTTTCTCACCACCCAGGATGCCAAGGCCTCAGTTATCCGCTTTGCAGCAGGATGACTGCTGTGATATTTTATCTTCCTCGCAAAGGACTGTTGGACAGTCAATTGCTTGGTGGAAGTAGTAAAAGTGGTCTTACGATTTCCCCTCTGGGATGACCATCGACTCCCAGCAGCAACAACAGCAGCGCCAGCAGCAGTAGGCGTTACACGCAAGGATGCATCGGAGGAATCCCAGGCAGGAGAGGAATCGTCAGACTTGCCAGTGACATGGCCTGCAGGACTATTGGCATTCCTGGGGAAGGAGGAAATTGACACTGAGGGAGTTGGTGGGGTGGTTTGCTTGAGCTTGGTTACAAGAGGAAGGGATTTACTGGTCAGTGGACTGCTTCCGCTGTCGCCCAAAGTTTTTGAACTTGTCACTGACTTATTATGAATGCGCTGCAGGTGACGTATAAGGGAGGATGTTCCGAGGTGGTTAACGTCCTTACCCCTACTTATTACAGCTTGACAAAGGCAACACACGGCTTGACAAATGTTGTCCGCATTTCTGTTGAAATACTTCCACACCGAAGAGCTGATTTTTTTGGTATTTTCACCAGGCATGTCAACGGCCATATTCCTCCCACGGACAACAGGTGTCTCCCCGGGTGCCTGACTTAAACAAACCACCTCACCATCAGAATCCTCCTTGTCAATTTCCTCCCCAGCGCCAGCAACACCCATATCCTCCTCATCCTGGTGTACTTCAACACTGACATCTTCAATCTGACTATCAGGAACTGGACTGCGGGTGCTCCTTCCAGCACTTGCAGGGGGCGTGCAAATGGTGGAAGGCGCATGCTCTTCACGTCCAGTGTTGGGAAGGTCAGGCATCGCAACCGACACAATTGGACTCTCCTTGTGGATTTGGGATTTCGAAGAACGCACAGTTCTTTGCGATGCTTTTGCCAGCTTGAGTCTTTTCATTTTTCTAGCGAGAGGCTGAGTGCTTCCATCCTCATGTGAAGCTGAACCACTAGCCATGAACATAGGCCAGGGCCTCAGCCGTTCCTTGCCACTCCGTGTGGTAAATGGCATATTGGCAAGTTTACGCATCTCCTCCGACAATTTTATTTTAGATTTTGGAGTCCTTTTTTTACTGATATTTGGTGTTTTGGATTTTACATGCTCTGTACTATGACATTGGGCATCGGCCTTGGCAGACGACGTTGCTGGCATTTCATCGTCTCGGCCATGACTAGTGGCAGCAGCTTCAGCACGAGGTGGTAGTGGATCTTGATCTTTCCCTAATTTTGGAACCTCAACATTTTTGTTCTCCATATTTTAATAGGCACAACTAAAAGGCACCTCAGGTAAACAATGGAGATGGATGGATACTAGTATACTTATGAATGGACGAGCGACTGCCGACACAGAGGTAGCTACAGCCGTGGACTACCGTACTGTGTCTGCTGCTAATATAGACTGGATGATAATGAGATGAAATCAATATATATATATATAATATCACTAGTACTGCAGCCGGACAGGTATATATATTTATAATGTAATGACTGATGACGGACCTGCTGGACACTGTCAGCTCAGCAGCACCGCAGACTGCTACAGTAAGCTACTATAGTAGTATGTATAAAGAAGAAAGAAAAAAAAAACCACGGGTAGGTGGTATACAATTATGGATGGACGAGCGACTGCCGACACAGAGGTAGCTACAGCCGTGGACTACCGTACTGTGTCTGCTGCTAATATAGACTGGATGATAATGAGATGAAATCAATATATATATATATATATATATATATAATATCACTAGTACTGCAGCCGGACAGGTAGATATATTTATTATGTAATGACTGATGACGGACCTGCTGGACACTGTCAGCTCAGCAGCACCGCAGACTGCTACAGTAAGCTACTATAGTAGTATGTATAAAGAAGAAAGAAAAAAAAAAAACCACGGGTAGGTGGTCTACAATTATGGATGGACGAGCGACTGCCGACACAGAGGTAGCTACAGCCGTGGACTACCGTACTGTGTCTGCTGCTAATATAGACTGGATGATAATGAGATGAAATCAATATATATTATATCACACTAGTACTGCAGCCGGACAGGTATATATATATTTATTATGTAATGACTGATGACGGACCTGCTGGACACTGTCAGCTCAGCAGCACCGCAGACTGCTACAGTAAGCTACTATAGTAGTATGTATAAAGAAGAAAGAAAGAAAAAAACCACGGGTAGGTGGTATACAATATTATATATATATATTATATACAATTATATATATATATATATATATATATATATTAAACTGGTGGTGACTGGTGGTCAGGTCACTGGTCACACTATCAGCAACTTGCAAGTAGTACTCCTAAGCAGACAATCACAATATATATTATACTGGTGGTCAGTGTGGTCACAATGGCAGTGTGGCACTCTGGCAGCAAAAGTGTGCACTGTACGTTATATGTACTCCTGAGTCCTGCTCTCAGACTCTAACTGCTCCCCACTGTCAGTGTCTCCCCCACAAGTCAGATAATATACAGTCACACTATCTATCACTTCAGCAAGTAACTAGTACTCCTCCTAATGCTCCCCAAAATTACTACTGTGTCTCTCTCTACTGTCTCACTCTCTTCTCTATAAACGGAGAGGACGCCAGCCACGTCCTCTCCCTATGAATCTCAATGCACGTGTGAAAATGGCGGCGACGCGCGGCTCCTTATATAGAATCCGAGTCTCGCGAAAGAATCCGAGCCTCGCGAGAATCCGACAGCGGGATGATGACGTTCGGGCGCGCTCGGGTTAACCGAGCAAGGCGGGAAGATCCGAGTCGCTCGGCCCCGTGTAAAAAAACATGAAGTTCGGGCGGGTTCGGATTCCGAGGAACCGAACCCGCTCATCCCTAGTAGCAGTATCTCGCAAACGCCAACTCGTTCCTAGGCAGGCTACGCTTTGTATCACCGCTTTCCAGAAGAGGGACACAGCTGACAACCTCTTACGGAAACTGAGGAACATCATCGCAGAATGGCTATCCCAAATGGACTCTCCTGGGGATTTGTGACATCGGACAACGCTAGCAATATTGTGCGTGCATTAGATCTGGGCAAATTCCAGCACGTCCCATGTTTTGCACATACATTGAATTTGGTGGTGCAGAATTATTTAAAAAAACGACAGGGGCGTGCAAGAGATGCTGTCGGTGGCCCGAAGAATTGCGGGCCACTTTCGGCATTCCGCCACCGCGTGCCGAAGACTGGAGCACCAGCAAACACTCCTGAACCTGCCCTGCCATCATCTGAAGCAAGAGGTGGTAACGAGGTGGAATTCAACCCTCTATATGCTTCAGAGGATGGAGGAGCAGCAAAAGGCCATTCAAGCCTATACATCTGGCCACGATATAGGCAAAGGAGGGGGAATGCACCTGACTCAAGCGCAGTGGTGAATGATTTCAACGTTGTGCAAGGTTCTGCAACCCTTTGAACTTGCCACACGTGAAGTCAGTTCAGACACTGCCAGCCTGAGTCAGGTCATTCCCCTCATCAGGCTTTTGCAGAAGAAGCTGGAGACATTGAAGGAGGCGCTAAAACAGAGCGATTCCGCTAGGCATGTGGGACTTGTGGATGGAGCCCTTAAGTCGCTTAACCAGGATTCACGGGTGGTCAATCTGTTGAAATCAGAGCACTACATTTTGGCCACCGTGCTCGATCCTAGATTTAAAACCTACGTTGTATCTCTCTTTCCGGCAGACACAAGTCTGCAGAGGTTCAAAGACCTGCTGGTGAGAAAATTGTCAAGTCAAGCGGAACGCGACCCGTCAACAGCTCCTCCTTCACATTCTCCCGCAACTGGGGGTGCGAGGAAAAGGCTAAGAATTCCGAGCCCACCCGCTGGCGGTGATGCAGGGCAGTCTGGAGCGAGTGCTGACATCTGGTCCGGACTGAAGGGCCTGCCAACGATTACTGACATGTCGTCTACTGTCACTGCATATGATTCTCTCACCATTGAAAGAATGGTGGAGGATTATATGAGTGACAGCATCCAAGTAGGCACGTCAGACAGTCCGTATGTATACTGGCAGGAAAAAGAGGCAATTTGGTGGCCCTTGCACAAACTGGCTTTATTTTACCTAAGTTGCCCACCCTCCAGTGTGTACTCCGAAAGAGTGTTTAGTGCAGCCGCTCACCTTGTCAGCAATTGGCGTACGAGGTTACTTCCAGAAAATGTGGAGAAGATGATGTTCATTAAAATTAATTATAATCAATTCCTCCGTGGAGACATTCACCAGCAATTGCCTCCAGAAAGTACACAGGGACCTGAGATGGTGGATTCCAGTGGGGACGAATAAATAATCTGTGAGGAGGGGGATGTACACAGTGAAAGGGGTGAGGAATCGGAGGAAGAGAAGGAGGTGGACATCTTGCCTCTGTAGAGCCAGTTTGTGCAAGGAGAGATTGATTGCTTCTTTTTTGGTGGGGGCCCAAACCAACCAGTCATTTCAGTCACAGTCGTGTGGCAGACCCTGTCGCTGAAATGATGGGTTTGTTAAAGTGTGCATGTCCTGTTTATACAACATAAGGGTGGGTGGGAGGGCCCAAGGACAATTCCATCTTGCACCTCTTTTTTCTTTCATTTTTCTTTGCATCATGTGCTGTTTGGGGACTATTTTTTTGAAGTGCCATCCTGTCTGACACTGCAGTGCCACTCCTAGATGGGCCAGGTGTTTGTGTCGGCCACTTGGGTCGCTTAGCTTAGTCACACAGCTACCTCATTGCGCCTCTTTTTTTCTTTGCATCATGTGCTGTTTGGGAACTATTTTTTTGAAGTGCCATCCTGTCTGACACTGCAGTGCCACTCCTAGATGGGCCAGGTGTTTGTGTCGGCCACTTGGGTCGCTTAGCTTAGTCATCCAGCGACCTCGGTGCAAATTTTAGGACTAAAAATAATATTGTGAGGTGTGAGGTGTTCAGAATAGACTGAAAATGAGTGGAAATTCTGGTTATTGAGGTTAATAATACTATGGGATCAAAATGACCCCCAAATTCTATGATTTAAGCTGTTTTTGAGGGGTTTTTGTAAAAAAACACCCGAATCCAAAACACACCCGAATCCGACAAAAAAATTTCAGGGAGGTTTTGCCAAAACGCGTCCGAATCCAAAACACGGCCGCGGAACCGAATCCAAAACCAAAACACAAAACCCGAAAAATTTCCGGTGCACATCACTATTAAATACAGCTACTTACATAGCGGCTCTACCATGGTGTAATGTGCATAAGGGACTCAACCATAGTGTAAAGTATATAAGGGGCTCTACTGTGCGGCATAACGTGTGTAAGGGGTACTACTGTGTGATATAATGTGAATAACAGACACTAATGTGCGGTGTATCGTGAATTGGTACTATTCTGTGGCCACTCACCTTCCCAAATGAGCCATTATTTATTTATTATTACCAGTTATTTATATAGCGCACACATATTCCGCAGCGCTGTACAGAGAATATTTTTCCATTCTCTCCAGTTCCTGCCCCATGGGAACTTACAATCTAAGGGGGTAATTCCAAGTTGTTCGCAGCAGGAAATTTTTTAGCAGTTGGGCAAAACCATGTGCACTGCAGGGGAAGCAGATATAACATGTGCAGAGAGAGTTAGATTTGGGTGTGGTGAGTTCAATCTGCAATCTAAATTGCAGTGTAAAAATAAAGCAGCCAGTATTTACCCTGCACAGAAACAAAATAACCCACCCAAATCTAACTCTCTCTGCAAATGTTATATCTGCCCTCCCCTGCAGTGCACATGGTTTTGCCCAATTGCTAACTAAGGCCCTCATTCCGAGTTGTTCGCTCGCCCGCCGCCTACTGGGAGTGAATCTTAGCATCTTAAAATTGTGAACGATGTATTCGCAATATTGCGATTACACACCTCGTAGCAGTTTCTGAGAAGCTCCAGACTTACTCGGCATCTGCGATCATTTCACTGCTTGTCGTTCCTGGTTTGACGTCACAAACACACCCAGCGTTCGCCCAGACACTCCTCCGTTTCTCCGGCCACTCCTGCATTTTTTCCGGAAACGGTAGCGTTTTTTCCCACACGCCCATAAAACGGCCTGTTTCCGCCCAGTAACACCCATTTCCTGTCAATCACATTACGATCGCCAGAACGAAGAAAAAGCCGTGAGTAAAAATCCTAACTGCATAGCAAATTTACTTGGCGCAGTCGCAGTGCGGACATTGCGCATGCGCATTAAGCGGAAAATCGCTGCGATCCGAAGATTTTTACAGAGCGAACAACTCGGAATGACCACCTAAATTCCTGCTGCGATCAACTTGGAATTACCCCCTATATTCATTATCACACACACACACTAGGGTTAATTTTTGTTGGGAACCAATTAACCTACCAGTATATTTTTGGATTGTGGAAGGAAACCGGAGAACCCGGAGGAAACCCACGCAAGTACGGGGAGAATATACAAACTCCACACAGTTAGAGCCATGGTGGGAATGGAACCCATGACCTCAGTGCTGTGAGGCAGTAATAATAATCATTACACCATCTGTACTGCCATTCCATATTGTTGTTGCAAGCCTTCGGCATGCACTGACCCCATTTCAAACATGGGGGGCACCTAAAGGAAACTTTCACCCTGAGCTCCACAAGGTCTAGAACCGGCCCTGTCACCAATTTAGGATTTGTAAATATTGTTTCTTTTCAAATGTAACATGCCCCCACATGTAGGCAAGGCCCCCAATTCAGTACAGGGGAGGGGGTGCCAAAACATACACTTGCTCCGGGCACCATAGCGCCTAGCTACACCTGTGCCTCCATAGTCCTGCACCACCAGCCCTGAGCTCCGCCTCTGCCGCACCACCGCTGACGCTGATGCCGGGACACTGCCGCACATGTCACAGTAACTGACCAGGACTGCAGGCTGCACACTACGGAAGCTGGCTGCCGGCTCTGAATCTGCCCACTTGTGGCGCTGGCTCCGCCCACTTCCACAGCTGCCATCACCAGATGTGCTGTGATCTCCAGTGGGGCGGCCAGTGAGCAGGCATAGCCGCCAACGAGCCCCACTCTATAATGGGGACCTGACAGCTCCCTCTCCGGTGTCCCTCCCCCCTGTGCCCTGTAGCCCGTTTACAGCAGGATGTTACAGCACCACTGCTTGACACACAGCAGGAGGTGCAGGGCCGGCTCCAGGCCTACTAGCACCCTGAGCGAGAAAATTTAAAAGCGCCCCTCAAACCCTATGCGCGCTCCGGGAAAAGTGGGGGTGTCCTCCTGGGAAACTGGGTGTGGCCTCATGGAAAAGTGGGCGTGGCCTTCATATTATCAAACTATAAATAAATATATTTTCACACCCCTTCTACGCACACAATCAGCTGCCTAACACATAACAGCCAGAGTAGTGTTCCTTACACAATGTCTCCAGTATAGTGCCAGATACACATAATGTCTCCAGTATAGTGCCAGATACACATAATGTCTCCAGTATAGTGCCAGATACACATAATGTCTCCAGTATAGTGCCAGATACACATAATGTCTCCAGTATAGTGCCAGATACACACAATGTCTCCAGTATAGTGCCAGATACACACAATGTCTCCAGTATAGTGCCAGATACACATAATGTCTCCAGTATAGTGCCAGATACACATAATGTCTCCAGTATAGTGCCAGATACACATAATGTCTCCAGTATAGTGCCACATACACATAATGTCTCCAGTATAGTGCCAGATACACATAATGTCTTCAGTATAGTGCCAGATACACATAATGTCTCCAGTAGAGTGCCATATACACAGAATGTCACCAGTATAGTGCCAGCTACACACAATGTCTCCAGTATAGTGCCAGATACACATAATGTCTCCAGTATAGTGCCAGGTACACATAATGTCTCCAGTAAAGTGCCAGATACACATAATGTCTCCAGTATAGTGCCAGATACACATGTCACCAGTATAGTGCCAGATACACATAATGTCTTCAGTATAGTGCCAGTTACACACAATGTCTCCAGTATAGTGCCAGCTACACACAATGTCTCCAGTATAGTTCCAGATACACATAATGTCTCCAGTATAGTGCCAGATACACATAATGTCTCCAGTATAGTGCCACATACACATAATGTCTCCAGTATAGTGCAAGATACACACAATGTCTCCAGTATAGTGCCAGATACACATAATGTCTCCAGTATAGTGCCAGATACACATAATGTCTCCAGTATAGTGCCAGATACACACAATGTCTCCAGTATAGTGCCAGATACACACAATGTCTCCAGTATAGTGCCAGATACACATAATGTCTCCAGTATAGTGCCAGATACACATAATGTCTCCAGTATAGTGCCACATACACATAATGTCTCCAGTATAGTGCCAGATACACATAATGTCTTCAGTATAGTGCCAGATACACATAATGTCTCCAGTATAGTGCCATATACACAGAATGTCACCAGTATAGTGCCAGCTACACACAATGTCTCCAGTATAGTGCCAGATACACATAATGTCTCCAGTATAGTGCCAGTTACACATAATGTCTCCAGTATAGTGCCAGATACACATAATGTGTCCAGTATAGTGCCAGATACACATAATGTCTCCAGTATAGTGCCAGATACACATGTCACCAGTATAGTGCCAGATACACATAATGTCTTCAGTATAGTGCCAGCTACACACAATGTCTCCAGTATAGTTCCAGATACACATAATGTCTCCAGTATAGTGCCAGATACACATAATGTCTCCAGTATAGTGCCACATACACATAATGTCTCCAGTATAGTGCCAGATACACACAATGTCTCCAGTATAGTGCCAGATACACATAATGTCTCCAGTATAGTGCCGGGCAGGGCCGGCTCCAGGCCTACTAGCACCCTGAGCGAGAAAATTTAATAGCGCCCCTCAAACCCTATGCGCGCTCCGGGAAAAGTGGGGGTGTCCTCCTGGGAAACTGGGTGTGGCCTCCTGGAAAAGTGGGCGTGGCCTTCATATTATCAAACTATAAATAAATATATTTTCACACCCCTTCTACGCACACAATCAGCTGCCTAACACATAACAGCCAGAGTAGTGTTCCTTACACAATGTCTCCAGTATAGTGCCAGATACACATAATGTCTCCAGTATAGTGCCAGATACACATAATGTCTCCAGTATAGTGCCAGATACACATAATGTCTCCAGTATAGTGCCAGATACACATAATGTCTCCAGTATAGTGCCAGATACACACAATGTCTCCAGTATAGTGCCAGATACACACAATGTCTCCAGTATAGTGCCAGATACACATAATGACTCCAGTATAGTGCCAGATACACATAATGTCTCCAGTATAGTGCCAGATACACATAATGTCTCCAGTATAGTGCCACATACACATAATGTCTCCAGTATAGTGCCAGATACACATAATGTCTTCAGTATAGTGCCAGATACACATAATGTCTCCAGTAGAGTGCCATATACACAGAATGTCACCAGTATAGTGCCAGCTACACACAATGTCTCCAGTATAGTGCCAGATACACATAATGTCTCCAGTATAGTGCCAGGTACACATAATGTCTCCAGTAAAGTGCCAGATACACATAATGTCTCCAGTATAGTGCCAGATACACATAATGTCTCCAGTATAGTGCCAGATACACATAATGTCTCCAGTATAGTGCCAGATACACATAATGTCTCCAGTATAGTGCCACATACACATAATGTCTCCAGTATAGTGCCAGATACACATAATGTCTTCAGTACAGTGCCAGATACACATAATGTCTCCAGTATAGTGCCAAATACACAGAATGTCACCAGTATAGTGCCAGCTACACACAATGTCTCCAGTATAGTGCCAGATACACATAATGTCTCCAGTATAGTGCCAGTTACACATAATGTCTCCAGTATAGTGCCAGATACACATAATGTCTCCAGTATAGTGCCAGATACACATAATGTCTCCAGTATAGTGCCAGATACACATGTCACCAGTATAGTGCCAGATACACATAATGTCTTCAGTATAGTGCCAGTTACACACAATGTCTCCAGTATAGTGCCAGCTACACACAATGTCTCAAGTATAGTTCCAGATACACATAATGTCTCCAGTATAGTGCCAGATACACATAATGTCTCCAGTATAGTGCCACATACACATAATGTCTCCAGTATAGTGCCAGATACACACAATGTCTCCAGTATAGTGCCAGATACACATAATGTCTCCAGTATAGTGCCGGGCAGGGCCGGCTCCAGGCCTACTAGCACCCTGAGCGAGAAAATTTAAAAGCGCCCCTCAAACCCTATGCGCGCTCCGGGAAAAGTGGGGGTGTCCTCCTGGGAAACTGGGTGTGGCCTCCAGGAAAAGTGTGCGTGGCCTTCATATTATCAAACTATAAATAAATATATTTTCACACCCCTTCTACGCACACAATCAGCTGCCTAACACATAACAGCCAGAGTAGTGTTCCTTACACAATGTCTCCAGTATAGTGCCAGATACACATAATGTCTCCAGTACAGTGCCAGATACACATAATGTCTCCAGTATAGTGCCAGATACACATAATGTCTCCAGTATAGTGCCAGATACACATAATGTTTCCAGTATAGTGCCAGATACACACAATGTCTCCAGTATAGTGCCAGATACACACAATGTCTCCAGTATAGTGCCAGATACACATAATGTCTCCAGTATAGTGCCAGATACACATAATGTCTCCAGTATAGTGCCAGATACACATAATGTCTCCCGTATAGTGCCAGATACACATAATGTCTTCAGTATAGTGCCAGATACACATAATGTCTCCAGTATAGTGCCATATACACAGAATGTCACCAGTATAGTGCCAGCTACACACAATGTCTCCAGTATAGTGCCAGATACACATAATGTCTCCAGTATAGTGCCAGTTACACATAATGTCTCCAGTATAGTGCCACATACACATAATGTCTCCAGTATAGTGCCAGATACACATAATGTCTTCAGTATAGTGCCAGATACACATAATGTCTCCAGTATAGTGCCATATACACAGAATGTCACCAGTATAGTGCCAGCTACACACAATATCTCCAGTATAGTGCCAGATATACATAATGTCTCCAGTATAGTGCCAGTTACACATAATATCTCCAGTATAGTGCCAGCTACACACAATGTCTCCAGTATAGTTCCAGATACACATAATGTCTCCAGTATAGTGCCAGATACACATAATGTCTCCAGTATAGTGCCACATACACATAATGTCTCCAGTATAGTGCCACATACACATAATGTCTCCAGTATAGTGCCAGATACACATAATGTCTCCAGTATAGTGCCACATACACATAATGTCTCCAGTATAGTGCCAGATACACATAATGTCTTCAGTATAGTGCCAGATACACATAATGTCTCCAGTATAGTGCCATATACACAGAATGTCACCAGTATAGTGACAGCTACACACAATGTCTCCAGTATAGTGCCAGATACACATAATGTCTCCAGTATAGTGCCAGTTACACATAATGTCTCCAGTATAGTGCCAGATACACATAATGTCTCCAGTATAGTGCCAGATACACATAATGTCTCCAGTATAGTGCCACATACACATAATGTCTCCAGTATAGTGCCAGATACACATAATGTCTTCAGTATAGTGCCAGATACACATAATGTCTCCAGTATAGTGCCATATACATAGAATGTCACCAGTATAGTGCCAGCTACACACAATGTCTCCAGTATAGTGCCAGATACACATAATGTCTCCAGTATAGTGCCAGTTACACATAATGTCTCCAGTACAGTGACAGCAACACACAATGTCTCCAGTATAGTTCCAGATACACATAATGTCTCCAGTATAGTGCCAGATACACATAATGTCTCCAGTATAGTGCCACATACACATAATGTCTCCAGTATAGTGCCAGATACACACAATGTCTCCAGTATAGTGCCAGATACACATAATGTCTCCAGTATAGTGCCACATACACATAATGTCTCCAGTATAGTGCCAGATACACATAATGTCTTCAGTATAGTGCCAGATACACATAATGTCTCCAGTATAGTGCCATATACACAGAATGTCACCAGTATAGTGCCAGCTACACACAATGTCTCCAGTATAGTGCCAGATACACATAATGTCTCCATTATAGTGCCAGTTACACATAATGTCTCCAGTATAGTGCCAGATACACACAATGTCTCCAGTATAGTTCCAGATACACATAATGTCTCCAGTATAGTGCCAGATACAAATAATCTCTCCAGTATAGTGCCAGATACACATAATGTCTCCAGTATAGTGCCAGATACACACAATGTCTCCAGTATAGTGCCAGATACACATAATGTCTCCAGTATAGTGCCAGATACACATAATGTCTCCAGTATAGTGCCAGATACACATAATGTCTCCAGTATAGTGCCAGAACCACATAATGTCTTCAGTATAGTGCCAGATACACATAATGTCTCCAGTATAGTGCCATATACACAGAATGTCACCAGTATAGTGCCAGCTACACACAATGTCTCCAGTATAGTGCCAGATACACATAATGTCTCCAGTATAGTGCCAGTTACACATAATGTCTCCAGTATAGTGCCAGATACACATAATGTCTCCAGTATAGTGCCAGATACACATAATGTCTCCAGTATAGTGCCACATACACATAATGTCTCCAGTATAGTGCCAGATACACATAATGTCTTCAGTATAGTGCCAGATACACATAATGTCTCCAGTATAGTGCCATATACACAGAATGTCACCAGTATAGTGCCAGCTACACACAATGTCTCCAGTATAGTGCCATATACACATAATGTCTCCAGTATAGTGCCAGTTACACATAATGTCTCCAGTATAGTGCCAGCTACACACAATGTCTCCAGTATAGTTCCAGATACACATAATGTCTCCAGTATAGTGCCAGATACACATAATGTCTCCAGTATAGTGCCACATACACATAATGTCTCCAGTATAGTGCCAGATACACATAATGTCTCCATTATAGTGCCAGTTACACATAATGTCTCCAATATAGTGCCAGCTACACACAATGTCTCCAGTATAGTTCCAGATACACATAATGTCTCCAGTATAGTGCCAGATACAAATAATGTCTCCAGTATAGTATCAGATACACATAATGTCTCCAGTATAGTGCCAGTTACACATAATGTCTCCAGTATAGTGCCACATACACATAATGTCTCCCGTATAGTGCCAGATACACATAATGTCTCCAGTATAGTGCCACATACACATAATGTCTCCAGTATAGTGCCAGGTACACATAATGTCTTCAGTATAGTGCCAGATACACATAATGTCTCCAGTATAGTGCCATATACACAGAATGTCACCAGTATAGTGACAGCTACACACAATGTCTCCAGTATAGTGCCAGATACACATAATGTCTCCAGTATAGTGCCAGTTACACATAATGTCTCCAGTATAGTGCCAGATACACATAATGTCTCCAGTATAGTGCCAGATACACATAATGTCTCCAGTATAGTGCCAGATACACATAATGTCTTCAGTATAGTGCCAGATACCCATAATGTCTCCAGTATAGTGCCATATACATAGAATGTCACCAGTATAGTGCCAGCTACACACAATGTCTCCAGTATAGTGCCAGATACACATAATGTCTCCAGTATAGTGCCAGTTACACATAATGTCTCCAGTACAGTGACAGCAACACACAATGTCTCCAGTATAGTTCCAGATACACATAATGTCTCCAGTATAGTGCCAGATACACATAATGTCTCCAGTATAGTGCCACATACACATAATGTCTCCAGTATAGTGCCAGATACACACAATGTCTCCAGTATAGTGCCAGATACACATAATGTCTCCAGTATAGTGCCACATACACATAATGTCTCCAGTATAGTGCCAGATACACATAATGTCTTCAGTATAGTGCCAGATACACATAATGTCTCCAGTATAGTGCCATATACACAGAATGTCACCAGTATAGTGCCAGCTACACACAATGTCTCCAGTATAGTGCCAGATACACATAATGTCTCCATTATAGTGCCAGTTACACATAATGTCTCCAGTATAGTGCCAGCTACACACAATGTCTCCAGTATAGTTCCAGATACACATAATGTCTCCAGTATAGTGCCAGATACAAATAATGTCTCCAGTATAGTGCCAGATACACATAATGTCTCCAGTATAGTGCCAGATACACACAATGTCTCCTGTATAGTGCCAGATACACACAATGTCTCCAGTATAGTGCCAGATACACATAATGTCTCCAGTATAGTGCCAGATACACATAATGTCTCCAGTATAGTGCCAGATACACATAATGTCTCCAGTATAGTGCCAGAACCACATAATGTCTTCAGTATAGTGCCAGATACACATAATGTCTCCAGTATAGTGCCATATACACAGAATGTCACCAGTATAGTGCCAGCTACACACAATGTCTCCAGTATAGTGCCAGATACACATAATGTCTCCAGTATAGTGCCAGATACACATAATGTCTCCAGTATAGTGCCACATACACATAATGTCTCCAGTATAGTGCCAGATACACATAATGTCTTCAGTATAGTGCCAGATACACATAATGTCTCCAGTATAGTGCCATATACACAGAATGTCACCAGTATAGTGCCAGCTACACACAATGTCTCCAGTATAGTGCCATATACACATAATGTCTCCAGTATAGTGCCAGTTACACATAATGTCTCCAGTATAGTGCCAGCTACACACAATGTCTCCAGTATAGTTCCAGATACACAATGTCTCCAGTATAGTGCCAGATACACATAATGTCTCCAGTATAGTGCCACATACACATAATGTCTCCAGTATAGTGCCAGATACACACAATGTCTCCAGTATAGTGCCAGATACACATAATGTCTCCAGTATAGTGCCACATACACATAATGTCTCCATTATAGTGCCAGTTACACATAATGTCTCCAGTATAGTGCCAGCTACACACAATGTCTCCAGTATAGTTCCAGATACACATAATGTCTCCAGTATAGTGCCAGATACAAATAATGTCTCCAGTATAGTATCAGATACACATAATGTCTCCAGTATAGTGCCAGTTACAAATAATGTCTCCAGTATAGTGCCAGATACACATGTCTCCAGTATAGTGCCAGATATACATAATGTCTTCAGTAAAGTGCCAGATACACAGAATGTCACCAGTATAGAGCCAGCTACACACAATGTCTCCAGTATAGTGCCAGATACACATAATGTCTCCAGTATAGTGCCAGTTACACATAATGTCTCCAGTATAGTGCCAGCTACACACAATGTCTCCAGTATAGTTCAAGATACACATATTGTCTCTAGTATAGTGCCAGATACACATGTCTCCAGTATAGTGCCAGATATACATAATGTCTTCATTATAGTGCCAGATACACATAATGTCTCCAGCATAGTGCCAGATACACATAATGTCTCCAGTATAGTGCCAGATACACATAATGTCTCCAATACAGTGCCAGATACACATGTCACCAGTATATTGCCAGATATACATAATGTCTCCAGTATAGTGCCAGATACACATAATGTCTCCCGTTTAGTGGCAGATACACATAATGTCACCAGTATAGTGCCAGCTACACACAATATCTCCAGTATAGTGCCAGATACACATAATGTCTCCAGTATAGTGCCAGTTACACATAATGTCTCCAGTATAGTGCCAGATACACATAATGTCTCCAGTATAGTGCCAGATACACATAATGTCTCCAGTATAGTGCCACATACACATAATGTCTCCAGTATAGTGCCAGATACACATAATGTCTTCAGTATAGTGCCAGATACACATAATGTCTCCAGTATAGTGCCATATACACAGAATGTCACCAGTATAGTGCCAGCTACACACAATGTCTCCAGTATAGTGCCATATACACATAATGTCTCCAGTATAGTGCCAGCTACACACAATGTCTCCAGTATAGTTCCAGATACACATAATGTCTCCAGTATAGTGCCAGATACACATAATGTCTCCAGTATAGTGCCACATACACATAATGTCTCCAGTATAGTGCCAGATACACACAATGTCTCCAGTATAGTGCCAGATACACATAATGTCTCCAGTATAGTGCCACATACACATAATGTCTCCATTATAGTGCCAGTTACACATAATGTCTCCAGTATAGTGCCAGCTACACACAATGTCTCCAGTATAGTTCCAGATACACATAATGTCTCCAGTATAGTGCCAGATACAAATAATGTCTCCAGTATAGTATCAGATACACATAATGTCTCCAGTATAGTGCCAGTTACACATAATGTCTCCAGTATAGTGCCAGATACACATGTCTCCAGTATAGTGCCAGATATACATAATGTCTTCAGTAAAGTGCCAGATACACAGAATGTTACCAGTATAGAGCCAGCTACACACAATGTCTCCAGTATAGTACCAGATACACATAATGTCTCCAGTATAGTGCCAGTTACACATAATGTCTCCAGTATAGTGCCAGCTACACACAATGTCTCCAGTATAGTTCCAGATACACATAATGTCTCTAGTATAGTGCCAGATACACATAATGTCTCCAGTATAGTATCAGATACACACAATGTCTCAAGTTTAGTGCCAGATACACATAATGTCTCCAGTATAGTGCCAGTTACACATAATGTCTCCAGTATAGTGCCAGATACACATGTCTCCAGTATAGTGCCAGATATACATAATGTCTTCATTATAGTGCCAGATACACATAATGTCTCCAGCATAGTGCCAGATACACATAATGTCTCCAGTATAGTGCCAGATACACATAATGTCTCCAATACAGTGCCAGATACACATGTCACCAGTATATTGCCAGATATACATAATGTCTCCAGTATAGTGCCAGATACACATAATGTCTCCCGTTTAGTGGCAGATACACATAATGTCTCCAGTATAGTGCCAGATACACATGTCACCAGTATAGTGCCAGATACACATAATGTCTCCAGTATAGTGCAAGATACACATAATGTCTCCAGTATAGTGCCAGATACACATAATGTCTCCAGTATAGTGCAAGATACACATAATGTCTCCAGTATAGTGCCAGATACACACAATGTCTCCAGTATAGTGCCAGATACACATAATGTCTCCAGTATAGTGCCTGATACACACAATGTATCCAGTATAGTGCCAGATACACATGTCACCAGTATAGTGCCAGATACACATAATGTCTTCAGTATAGTGCCATTAACACACAATGTCTCCAGTATAGTGCCAGTTACACATAATGTCTCCAGAAAAGTGCCAGCTACACACAATGTCTCCAGTATAGTGCCAGATACACATAATGTCTCCAGTATAGAGCCAGTTACTCATAATGTCTCCAGAATAGTGCCAGATACACATGATGTCTCCAGTATAGTGTCAGATACACACAATGTCTCCAGTATAGGCCCAGATACATATAATGTCTCCAGTATAGTGCCAGATACACATAATGTCTCCAGTATAGTGCCAGATACACATAATGTCTCCAGTATAGTGCCAGATATACATAATGTCTCCAGTATAGTGCCAGATACACATAATGTCTCCAGTATAGTATCAGATACACACAATGTCTCCAGTATAGTGCCAGATACACATGTCACCAGTATAGTGCCAGATATACATAATGTCTTCAGTATAGTGCCAGATACACATAATGTATCCAGTATAATGCCAGATATACATAATGTCTTCAGTATAGTGCTAGATACACATAATGTATCCAGTATAGTGTCAGATACACACAATGTCTACAGTATAGTGCAAGATACACATAATGTCACCAGTATAGTGCCAGCTACACACAATATCTCCAGTATAGTGCCAGATATACATAATGTCTCCAGTATAGTGCCAGTTACACATAATATCTCCAGTATAGTGCCAGCTACACACAATGTCTCCAGCATAGTTCCAGATACACATAATGTCTCCAGTATAGTGCCAGATACACATAATGTCTCCAATATAGTGCCACATACACATAATGTCTCCAGTATAGTGCCACATACACAAAATGTCTCCAGTATAGTGCCAGATACACATAATGTCTCCAGTATAGTGCCACATACACATAATGTCTCCAGTATAGTGCCAGATACACATAATGTCTTCAGTATAGTGCCAGATACACATAATGTCTCCAGTATAGTGCCATATACACAGAATGTCACCAGTATAGTGACAGCTACACACAATGTCTCCAGTATAGTGCCAGATACACATAATGTCTCCAGTATAGTGCCAGATACACAATGTTTCCAGTATAGTGCCAGATACACATAATGTCTTCAATATAGTGCCAGATACACAGAATGTCTCCAGTATAGTGCCAGCTACACATAATGTCTTCAGTATAGTGCCAGATACACATGTCTCCAGTATAGTGCCAGATACACACAATGTCTCCAGTATAGTGCCAGATACACATAATGTCTCCAGTATAGTGCCAGATACACATAATGTCTCCAGTATAGTGTCAGATACACATCATGTCTCCAGTATAGTGCCAGCTACACATAATGTCTTCAGTATAGTGCCAGATACACACAATGTCTCCAGTATAGTGCCAGATACACAATGTCTCCATTATAGTGCCAGATACACATAATGTCTCCAGTATAGTGCCAGATACACACAATGTCTCCAGTATAGTGCCAGATACACATAATGTCTCCAGTATAGTGCCAGTTACTCATAATGTCTCCAATATAGTGCCAGATACACATGATGTCTCCAGTATAGTGTCAGATACACACAATGTCTCCAGTATAGGGCCAGATACATATAATGTCTCCAGTATAGGGCCAGATACATATAATGTCTCCAGTATAGTGCCAGATACACACAATGTCTCCAGTATAGTGCCAGATACACATAATGTCTTCAGTATAGTGCCAGATACACATAATGTCTCCAGTATAGTGCCATATACACAGAATGTCACCAGTATAGTGCCAGCTACACACAATATCTCCAGTATAGTGCCAGATATACATAATGTCTCCAGTATAGTGCCAGTTACACATAATATCTCCAGTATAGTGCCAGCTACACACAATGTCTCCAGTATAGTTCCAGATACACATAATGTCTCCAGTATAGTGCCAGATACACATAATGTCTCCAATATAGTGCCACATACACATAATGTCTCCAGTATAGTGCCACATACACATAATGTCTCCAGTATAGTGCCAGATACACATAATGTCTCCAGTATAGTGCCACATACACATAATGTCTCCAGTATAGTGCCAGATACACATAATGTCTTCAGTATAGTGCCAGATACACATAATGTCTCCAGTATAGTGCCATATACACAGAATGTCACCAGTATAGTGACAGCTACACACAATGTCTCCAGTATAGTGCCAGATACACATAATGTCTCCAGTATAGTGCCAGTTACACATAATGTCTCCAGTATAGTGCCAGATACACATAATGTCTCCAGTATAGTGCCAGATACACATAATGTCTCCAGTATAGTGCCACATACACATAATGTCTACAGTATAGTGCCAGATACACATAATGTCTTCAGTATAGTGCCAGATACACATAATGTCTCCAGTATAGTGCCATATACATAGAATGTCACCAGTATAGTGCCAGCTACACACAATGTCTCCAGTATAGTGCCAGATACACATAATGTCTCCAGTATAGTGCCAGTTACACATAATGTCTCCAGTACAGTGACAGCAACACACAATGTCTCCAGTATAGTTCCAGATACACATAATGTCTCCAGTATAGTGCCAGATACACATAATGTCTCCAGTATAGTGCCACATACACATAATGTCTCCAGTATAGTGCCAGATACACACAAGGGCCCTCATTCCGAGTTGTTCGCTCGGTATTTTTCATCGCATCGCAGTGAAAATCCGCTTAGTACGCATGCGCAATGTTCGCACTGCGACTGCGCCAAGTAACTTTACTATGATGAAAGTATTTTTACTCACGGCTTTTTCTTCGCTCCGGCGATCGTAATGTGATTGACAGGAAATGGGTGTTACTGGGCGGAAACACGGCGTTTCAGGGGCGTGTGGCTGAAAACGCTACCGTTTCCGGAAAAAACGCAGGAGTGGCCGGAGAAACGGTGGGAGTGCCTGGGCGAACGCTGGGTGTGTTTGTGACGTCAACCAGGAACGACAAGCACTGAAATGATCGCACAGGCAGAGTAAGTCTGGAGCTACTCTGAAACTGCTAACTCGTTTGTAATCGCAATATTGCGCGTACGTCGGTCGCAATTTTAAGAAGCTAAGATTCACTCCCAGTAGGCGGCGGCTTAGCGTGTGTAACTCTGCTACATTCGCCTTGCGAGCGAACAACTCGGAATGAGGGCCAATGTCTCCAGTATAGTGCCAGATACACATAATGTCTCCAGTATAGTGCCACATACACATAATGTCTCCAGTATAGTGCCAGATACACATAATGTCTTCAGTATAGTGCCAGATACACATAATGTCTCCAGTATAGTGCCATATACACAGAATGTCACCAGTATAGTGCCAGCTACACACAATGTCTCCAGTATAGTGCCAGATACACATAATGTCTCCATTATAGTGCCAGTTACACATAATGTCTCCAGTATAGTGCCAGCTACACACAATGTCTCCAGTATAGTTCCAGATACACATAATGTCTCCAGTATAGTGCCAGATACAAATAATCTCTCCAGTATAGTGCCAGATACACACAATGTCTCCAGTATAGTGCCAGATACACATAATGTCTCCAGTATAGTGCCAGTTACTCATAATGTCTCCAATATAGTGCCAGATACACATAATGTCTCCAGTATAGTGCCAGATACACACAATGTCTCCAGTATAGTGCCAGATACACATAATGTCTCCAGTATAGTGCCGGGCAGGGCCGGCTCCAGGCCTACTAGCACCCTGAGCGAGAAAATTTAAAAGCGCCCCTCAAACCCTATGCGCGCTCCGGGAAAAGTGGGGGGTGTCCTCCTGGGAAACTGGGTGTGGCCTCCAGGAAAAGTGGGCGTGGCCTTCATATTATCAAACTATAAATAAATATATTTTCACACCCCTTCTACGCACACAATCAGCTGCCTAACACATAACAGCCAGAGTAGTGTTCCTTACACAATGTCTCCAGTATAGTGCCAGATACACATAATGTCTCCAGTACAGTGCCAGATACACATAATGTCTCCAGTATAGTGCCAGATACACATAATGTCTCCAGTATAGTGCCAGATACACATAATGTCTCCAGTATAGTGCCAGATACACATGTCACCAGTATAGTGCCAGATACACATAATGTCTTCAGTATAGTGCCATTAACACACAATGTCTCCAGTATAGTGCCAGTTACACATAATGTCTCCAGAAAAGTGCCAGCTACACACAATGTCTCCAGTATAGTGCCAGATACACATAATGTCTCCAGTATAGAGCCAGTTACTCATAATGTCTCCAGAATAGTGCCAGATACACATGATGTCTCCAGTATAGTGTCAGATACACACAATGTCTCCAGTATAGGCCCAGATACATATAATGTCTCCAGTATAGTGCCAGATACACATAATGTCTCCAGTATAGTGCCAGATACACATAATGTCTCCAGTATAGTGCCAGATATACATAATGTCTCCAGTATAGTGCCAGATACACATAATGTCTCCAGTATAGTATCAGATACACACAATGTCTCCAGTATAGTGCCAGATACACATGTCACCAGTATAGTGCCAGATATACATAATGTCTTCAGTATAGTGCCAGATACACATAATGTATCCAGTATAATGCCAGATATACATAATGTCTTCAGTATAGTGCTAGATACACATAATGTATCCAGTATAGTGTCAGATACACACAATGTCTACAGTATAGTGCAAGATACACATAATGTCACCAGTATAGTGCCAGCTACACACAATATCTCCAGTATAGTGCCAGATATACATAATGTCTCCAGTATAGTGCCAGTTACACATAATATCTCCAGTATAGTGCCAGCTACACACAATGTCTCCAGCATAGTTCCAGATACACATAATGTCTCCAGTATAGTGCCAGATACACATAATGTCTCCAATATAGTGCCACATACACATAATGTCTCCAGTATAGTGCCACATACACAAAATGTCTCCAGTATAGTGCCAGATACACATAATGTCTCCAGTATAGTGCCACATACACATAATGTCTCCAGTATAGTGCCAGATACACATAATGTCTTCAGTATAGTGCCAGATACACATAATGTCTCCAGTATAGTGCCATATACACAGAATGTCACCAGTATAGTGACAGCTACACACAATGTCTCCAGTATAGTGCCAGATACACATAATGTCTCCAGTATAGTGCCAGATACACAATGTTTCCAGTATAGTGCCAGATACACATAATGTCTTCAATATAGTGCCAGATACACAGAATGTCTCCAGTATAGTGCCAGCTACACATAATGTCTTCAGTATAGTGCCAGATACACATGTCTCCAGTATAGTGCCAGATACACACAATGTCTCCAGTATAGTGCCAGATACACATAATGTCTCCAGTATAGTGCCAGATACACATAATGTCTCCAGTATAGTGTCAGATACACATCATGTCTCCAGTATAGTGCCAGCTACACATAATGTCTTCAGTATAGTGCCAGATACACACAATGTCTCCAGTATAGTGCCAGATACACAATGTCTCCATTATAGTGCCAGATACACATAATGTCTCCAGTATAGTGCCAGATACACACAATGTCTCCAGTATAGTGCCAGATACACATAATGTCTCCAGTATAGTGCCAGTTACTCATAATGTCTCCAATATAGTGCCAGATACACATGATGTCTCCAGTATAGTGTCAGATACACACAATGTCTCCAGTATAGGGCCAGATACATATAATGTCTCCAGTATAGGGCCAGATACATATAATGTCTCCAGTATAGTGCCAGATACACACAATGTCTCCAGTATAGTGCCAGATACACATAATGTCTTCAGTATAGTGCCAGATACACATAATGTCTCCAGTATAGTGCCATATACACAGAATGTCACCAGTATAGTGCCAGCTACACACAATATCTCCAGTATAGTGCCAGATATACATAATGTCTCCAGTATAGTGCCAGTTACACATAATATCTCCAGTATAGTGCCAGCTACACACAATGTCTCCAGTATAGTTCCAGATACACATAATGTCTCCAGTATAGTGCCAGATACACATAATGTCTCCAATATAGTGCCACATACACATAATGTCTCCAGTATAGTGCCACATACACATAATGTCTCCAGTATAGTGCCAGATACACATAATGTCTCCAGTATAGTGCCACATACACATAATGTCTCCAGTATAGTGCCAGATACACATAATGTCTTCAGTATAGTGCCAGATACACATAATGTCTCCAGTATAGTGCCATATACACAGAATGTCACCAGTATAGTGACAGCTACACACAATGTCTCCAGTATAGTGCCAGATACACATAATGTCTCCAGTATAGTGCCAGTTACACATAATGTCTCCAGTATAGTGCCAGATACACATAATGTCTCCAGTATAGTGCCAGATACACATAATGTCTCCAGTATAGTGCCACATACACATAATGTCTACAGTATAGTGCCAGATACACATAATGTCTTCAGTATAGTGCCAGATACACATAATGTCTCCAGTATAGTGCCATATACATAGAATGTCACCAGTATAGTGCCAGCTACACACAATGTCTCCAGTATAGTGCCAGATACACATAATGTCTCCAGTATAGTGCCAGTTACACATAATGTCTCCAGTACAGTGACAGCAACACACAATGTCTCCAGTATAGTTCCAGATACACATAATGTCTCCAGTATAGTGCCAGATACACATAATGTCTCCAGTATAGTGCCACATACACATAATGTCTCCAGTATAGTGCCAGATACACACAAGGGCCCTCATTCCGAGTTGTTCGCTCGGTATTTTTCATCGCATCGCAGTGAAAATCCGCTTAGTACGCATGCGCAATGTTCGCACTGCGACTGCGCCAAGTAACTTTACTATGATGAAAGTATTTTTACTCACGGCTTTTTCTTCGCTCCGGCGATCGTAATGTGATTGACAGGAAATGGGTGTTACTGGGCGGAAACACGGCGTTTCAGGGGCGTGTGGCTGAAAACGCTACCGTTTCCGGAAAAAACGCAGGAGTGGCCGGAGAAACGGTGGGAGTGCCTGGGCGAACGCTGGGTGTGTTTGTGACGTCAACCAGGAACGACAAGCACTGAAATGATCGCACAGGCAGAGTAAGTCTGGAGCTACTCTGAAACTGCTAACTCGTTTGTAATCGCAATATTGCGCGTACGTCGGTCGCAATTTTAAGAAGCTAAGATTCACTCCCAGTAGGCGGCGGCTTAGCGTGTGTAACTCTGCTACATTCGCCTTGCGAGCGAACAACTCGGAATGAGGGCCAATGTCTCCAGTATAGTGCCAGATACACATAATGTCTCCAGTATAGTGCCACATACACATAATGTCTCCAGTATAGTGCCAGATACACATAATGTCTTCAGTATAGTGCCAGATACACATAATGTCTCCAGTATAGTGCCATATACACAGAATGTCACCAGTATAGTGCCAGCTACACACAATGTCTCCAGTATAGTGCCAGATACACATAATGTCTCCATTATAGTGCCAGTTACACATAATGTCTCCAGTATAGTGCCAGCTACACACAATGTCTCCAGTATAGTTCCAGATACACATAATGTCTCCAGTATAGTGCCAGATACAAATAATCTCTCCAGTATAGTGCCAGATACACACAATGTCTCCAGTATAGTGCCAGATACACATAATGTCTCCAGTATAGTGCCAGTTACTCATAATGTCTCCAATATAGTGCCAGATACACATAATGTCTCCAGTATAGTGCCAGATACACACAATGTCTCCAGTATAGTGCCAGATACACATAATGTCTCCAGTATAGTGCCGGGCAGGGCCGGCTCCAGGCCTACTAGCACCCTGAGCGAGAAAATTTAAAAGCGCCCCTCAAACCCTATGCGCGCTCCGGGAAAAGTGGGGGGTGTCCTCCTGGGAAACTGGGTGTGGCCTCCAGGAAAAGTGGGCGTGGCCTTCATATTATCAAACTATAAATAAATATATTTTCACACCCCTTCTACGCACACAATCAGCTGCCTAACACATAACAGCCAGAGTAGTGTTCCTTACACAATGTCTCCAGTATAGTGCCAGATACACATAATGTCTCCAGTACAGTGCCAGATACACATAATGTCTCCAGTATAGTGCCAGATACACATAATGTCTCCAGTATAGTGCCAGATACACATAATGTTTCCAGTATAGTGCCAGATACACACAATGTCTCCAGTATAGTGCCAGATACACACAATGTCTCCAGTATAGTGCCAGATACACATAATGTCTCCAGTATAGTGCCAGATACACATAATGTCTCCAGTATAGTGCCAGATACACATAATGTCTCCAGTATAGTGCCAGATACACATAATGTCTTCAGTATAGTGCCAGATACACATAATGTCTCCAGTATAGTGCCATATACACAGAATGTCACCAGTATAGTGCCAGTTACACATAATGTCTCCAGTATAGTGCCAGATACACATAATGTCTCCAGTATAGTGCCAGATACACATAATGTCTCCAGTATAGTGCCACATACACATAATGTCTCCAGTATAGTGCCAGATACACATAATGTCTTCAGTATAGTGCCAGATACACATAATGTCTCCAGTATAGTGCCATATACATAGAATGTCACCAGTATAGTGCCAGCTACACACAATGTCTCCAGTATAGTGCCAGATACACATAATGTCTCCAGTATAGTGCCAGTTACACATAATGTCTCCAGTACAGTGACAGCAACACACAATGTCTCCAGTATAGTTCCAGATACACATAATGTCTCCAGTATAGTGCCAGATACACATAATGTCTCCAGTATAGTGCCACATACACATAATGTCTCCAGTATAGTGCCAGATACACACAATGTCTCCAGTATAGTGCCAGATACACATAATGTCTCCAGTATAGTGCCACATACACATAATGTCTCCAGTATAGTGCCAGATACACATAATGTCTTCAGTATAGTGCCAGATACACATAATGTCTCCAGTATAGTGCCATATACACAGAATGTCACCAGTATAGTGACAGCTACACACAATGTCTCCAGTATAGTGCCAGATACACATAATGTCTCCATTATAGTGCCAGTTACACATAATGTCTCCAGTATAGTGCCAGCTACACACAATGTCTCCAGTATAGTTCCAGATACACATAATGTCTCCAGTATAGTGCCAGATACAAATAATCTCTCCAGTATAGTGCCAGATACACATAATGTCTCCAGTATAGTGCCAGATACACACAATGTCTCCAGTATAGTGCCAGATACACATAATGTCTCCAGTATAGTGCCAGATACACATAATGTCTCCAGTATAGTGCCAGATACACATAATGTCTCCAGTATAGTGCCAGAACCACATAATGTCTTCAGTATAGTGCCAGATACACATAATGTCTCCAGTATAGTGCCATATACACAGAATGTCACCAGTATAGTGCCAGCTACACACAATGTCTCCAGTATAGTGCCAGATACACATAATGTCTCCAGTATAGTGCCAGTTACACATAATGTCTCCAGTATAGTGCCAGATACACATAATGTCTCCAGTATAGTGCCAGATACACATAATGTCTCCAGTATAGTGCCACATACACATAATGTCTCCAGTATAGTGCCAGATACACATAATGTCTTCAGTATAGTGCCAGATACACATAATGTCTCCAGTATAGTGCCATATACACAGAATGTCACCAGTATAGTGCCAGCTACACACAATGTCTCCAGTATAGTGCCATATACACATAATGTCTCCAGTATAGTGCCAGTTACACATAATGTCTCCAGTATAGTGCCAGCTACACACAATGTCTCCAGTATAGTTCCAGATACACATAATGTCTCCAGTATAGTGCCAGATACACATAATGTCTCCAGTATAGTGCCACATACACATAATGTCTCCAGTATAGTGCCAGATACACACAATGTCTCCAGTATAGTGCCAGATACACATAATGTCTCCAGTATAGTGCCACATACACATAATGTCTCCAGTATAGTGCCAGATACACATAATGTCTCCATTATAGTGCCAGTTACACATAATGTCTCCAGTATAGTGCCAGCTACACACAATGTCTCCAGTATAGTTCCAGATACACATAATGTCTCCAGTATAGTGCCAGATACAAATAATGTCTCCAGTATAGTATCAGATACACATAATGTCTCCAGTATAGTGCCAGTTACACATAATGTCTCCAGTATAGTGCCACATACACATAATGTCTCCAGTATAGTGCCAGATACACATAATGTCTCCAGTATAGTGCCACATACACATAATGTCTCCAGTATAGTGCCAGGTACACATAATGTCTTCAGTATAGTGCCAGATACACATAATGTCTCCAGTATAGTGCCATATACACAGAATGTCACCAGTATAGTGACAGCTACACACAATGTCTCCAGTATAGTGCCAGATACACATAATGTCTCCAGTATAGTGCCAGTTACACATAATGTCTCCAGTATAGTGCCAGATACACATAATGTCTCCAGTATAGTGCCAGATACACATAATGTCTCCAGTATAGTGCCAGATACACATAATGTCTTCAGTATAGTGCCAGATACCCATAATGTCTCCAGTATAGTGCCATATACATAGAATGTCACCAGTATAGTGCCAGCTACACACAATGTCTCCAGTATAGTGCCAGATACACATAATGTCTCCAGTATAGTGCCAGAACCACATAATGTCTTCAGTATAGTGCCAGATACACATAATGTCTCCAGTATAGTGCCATATACACAGAATGTCACCAGTATAGTGCCAGCTACACACAATGTCTCCAGTATAGTGCCAGATACACATAATGTCTCCAGTATAGTGCCAGTTACACATAATGTCTCCAGTATAGTGCCAGATACACATAATGTCTCCAGTATAGTGCCAGATACACATAATGTCTCCAGTATAGTGCCACATACACATAATGTCTCCAGTATAGTGCCTGATACACATAATGTCTTCAGTATAGTGCCAGATACACATAATGTCTCCAGTATAGTGCCATATACACAGAATGTCACCAGTATAGTGCCAGCTACACACAATGTCTCCAGTATAGTGCCATATACACATAATGTCTCCAGTATAGTGCCAGTTACACATAATGTCTCCAGTATAGTGCCAGCTACACACAATGTCTCCAGTATAGTTCCAGATACACATAATGTCTCCAGTATAGTGCCAGATACACATAATGTCTCCAGTATAGTGCCACATACACATAATGTCTCCAGTATAGTGCCAGATACACACAATGTCTCCAGTATAGTGCCAGATACACATAATGTCTCCAGTATAGTGCCACATACACATAATGTCTCCATTATAGTGCCAGTTACACATAATGTCTCCAGTATAGTGCCAGCTACACACAATGTCTCCAGTATAGTTACAGATACACATAATGTCTCCAGCATAGTGCCAGATACAAATAATGTCTCCAGTATAGTATCAGATACACATAATGTCTCCAGTATAGTGCCAGTTACACATAATGTCTCCAGTATAGTGCCAGATACACATGTCTCCAGTATAGTGCCAGATATACATAATGTCTTCAGTAAAGTGCCAGATACACAGAATGTCACCAGTATAGAGCCAGCTACACACAATGTCTCCAGTATAGTGCCAGATACACATAATGTCTCCAGTATAGTGCCAGTTACACATAATGTCTCCAGTATAGTGCCAGCTACACACAATGTCTCCAGTATAGTTCCAGATACACATAATGTCTCTAGTATAGTGCCAGATACACATAATGTCTCCAGTATAGTATCAGATACACACAATGTCTCCAGTATAGTGCCAGATACACATAATGTCTCCAGTATAGTGCCAGTTACACATAATGTCTCCAGTATAGTGCCAGATACACATGTCTCCAGTATAGTGCCAGATACACATAATGTCTTCATTATAGTGCCAGATACACATAATGTCTCCAGCATAGTGCCAGATACACATAATGTCTCCAGTATAGTGCCAGATACACATAATGTCTCCAATACAGTGCCAGATACACATGTCACCAGTATATTGCCAGATATACATAATGTCTCCAGTATAGTGCCAGATACACATAATGTCTCCCGTTTAGTGGCAGATACACATAATGTCACCAGTATAGTGCCAGCTACACACAATATCTCCAGTATAGTGCCAGATACACATAATGTCTCCAGTATAGTGCCAGTTACACATAATGTCTCCAGTATAGTGCCAGATACACATAATGTCTCCAGTATAGTGCCAGATACACATAATGTCTCCATTATAGTGCCACATACACATAATGTCTCCAGTATAGTGCCAGATACACATAATGTCTTCAGTATAGTGCCAGATACACATAATGTCTCCAGTATAGTGCCATATACACAGAATGTCACCAGTATAGTGCCAGCTACACACAATGGGGTATATTTACTAAGCTCCCGATTTTGACCGAGATGCCGTTTTTTCTTCAAAGTGTCATCTCGGTTAATCTCGGTCATTTACTAAACACTAATCACGGCAGTGATGAGGGCATTCGTAATTTTTTGCTAGTTCAGGTAATTAATTACGAATGAATACACCATCGGTCAAATTACGCCTGTTTAGATATGAATCTCGGTCATTTACTAAGAAGTGCAAAGCAAAAAAACACAAAACACTGCCGTGAAAAATTACAACTCGTAAAAAAGTCCTAAAAAAAAACAGACCTGCTTTTTTTTCCCGTGATTTGAGATGCATGCAGGGATCCATGAGATCCGTGCATGTATATCAGTGGGAAGGGGTGGGAAAGTGCTTATTTTTGCCAAAAAAATTGCGTGGGGTCCCCCCTCCTAAGCATAACCAGCCTCGGGCTCTTTGAGCCGATCCTGGTTGCAGAAATATGGGGAAAAAAATGACAGGGGTTCCCCCATATTTAAGCAACCAGCATCGGGCTCTGCGCCTGGTCCTGGTCCCAAAAATACGGGGGTCAAAAAGAGTAGGGGTCCCCCGTATTTTTAAAACCAGCACCGGGCTCCACTAGCTGGACAGATAATGCCACAGCCGGGGGTCACTTTTATACAGCGCCCTGCGGCCGTGGCATCAAAAATCCAACTAGTCACCCCTGGCCGGGGTACCCTGGGGGAGTGGGAACCCCTTCAATCAAGGGGTCCCCCCCCCAGCCACCCAAGGGCCAGGGGTGAAGCCCGAGGCTGTCCCCCCCCATCCAATGGGCTGCGGATGGGAGGGCTGATAGCCTTTGTTGTAAAATAAAAGATATTGTTTTTAGTAGCAGTACTACAAGTCCCAGCAAGCCTCCCCCGCATGCTGGTACTTGGAGAACCACAAGTACCAGCATGCGGCGGAAAAACGGGCCCGCTGGTACCTGTAGTACTACCACTAAAAAAATACCCAAAAAAACACAAGACACACACACCGTGAAAGTATAATTTTATTACATACATACACACATACATACATACTTACCTTATGTTCTCACGCAGGTCGGTCCTCTTCTCCAGTAGAATCCAAGGGCTACCTGTTGAAGAAATTCTACTCACCAGATCCATGGGTCCAGGCTCCTCGGGAAATCCAGGGTTAATCCACGTACTTGAATAAATAAAAAAAAACGGTGTCCCGACCACGAACTGAAAGGGGACCCATGTTTGCACATGGGTCACCTTCCCACGAATGCCAGAAACCCACTTTGACTTCTGGCTAAGTGGGTTTCTTCAGCCAATCAGGGAGTGCCACGTTGTAGCACTCTCCTGATCAGCTGTGTGCTGCTGTCCTCACTGACAGGCAGCACACGGCAGTGTTACAATGTAGCGCCTATGCGCTCCATTGTAACCAATGCTGGGAACTTTCTGCTCAGCGGTGACGTCACTTTAGGTCAACCGCAGGGCAGAAAGTTCCCATCATTGGTTACAATGGAGCGCATAGGCGCTACATTGTAACACTGCCGCGTGCTGCCTGTCAGTGAGGACAGCAGCACACAGCTGATCAGGAGAGTGCTACAACGTGGCACTCCCTGATTGGCTGAAGAAACCCACTTAGACAGAAGTCAAAGTGGGTTTCTGGCATTCGTGGGAAGGTGACCCATGTGCAAACATGGGTCCCCTTTCAGTTCGTGGTCGGGACACCGTTTTTTTTTATTTATTCAAGTACGTGGATTAACCCTGGATTTGCCGAGGAGCCTGGACCCATGGATCTGGTGAGTAGAATTTCTTCAACAGGTAGCCCTTGGATTCTACTGGAGAAGAGGACCGACCTGCGTGAGAACATAAGGTAAGTATGTATGTATGTGTGTATGTATGTAATAAAATTATACTTTCACGGTGTGTGTGTCTTGTGTTTTTTGGGGTATTTTTTTAGTGGTAGTACTACAGGTACCAGCGGGCCCGTTTTTCCGCCGCATGCTGGTACTTGTGGTTCTCCAAGTACCAGCATGCGGGGGAGGCTTGCTGGGACTTGTAGTACTGCTACTAAAAACAATATCTTTTCATTATCACAAATGGCTATCAGCCTCCCCATCCGCAGCCCATTGGATGGGGGGGGGGACAGCCTCGGGCTTCACCCCTGGCCCTTGGGTGGCTGGGGGGGGGGGACCCCTTGATTGAAGGGGTCCCCACTCCCCCAGGGTACCCCGGCCAGGGGTGACTAGTTGGATTTTTGATGCCACGGCCGCAGGGCACTATATAAAAGTGACCCCCGGCTGTGGCATTATCTGTCCAGCTAGTGGAGCCCGGTGCTGGTTTTAAAAATACGGGGGACCCCTACTCTTTTTGTCCCCCGTATTTTTGGATCCAGGACCAGGCGCAGAGCCCGATGCTGGTTGCTTAAATATGGGGGAACCCCTGTCAATTTTTTCCCCATATTTCTGCAACCAGGATCGGCTCAAAGAGCCCGAGGCTGGTTATGCTTAGGAGGGGGGACCCCACGCATTTTTTTGGGGGATTTTACATTGTTTAATTAAAAAAAAAAAAAATAAGAACCCCAGCACGGATCACACAGATCCGGCCGAGATTGATTGTAAAAAAAAACGGCAGTGTTTTGCTAATCACTGCCGTAAAAATAGGTAAAAAAAAACGAATGACATCGACATCGGAAGCAAAGAAAAATACGAATACGACAGCTTAGTAAATCCATCGTAATCAATTCAAAAAGTTGCAGTTTTACACTGTCGATGTCATTCGTGATTGAACTTTGACCTATTTTCGGAAATTACGAATCTTAGTAAATATACCCCAATGTCTCCAGTATAGTGCCAGATACACATAATGTCTCCAGTATAGTGCCAGTTACACATAATGTCTCCAGTATAGTGCCAGCTACACACAATGTCTCCAGTATAGTTCCAGATACACATAATGTCTCCAGTATAGTGCCAGATACACATAATGTCTCCAGTATAGTGCCACATACACATAATGTCTCCAGTATAGTGCCAGATACACACAATGTCTCCAGTATAGTGCCAGATACACATAATGTCTCCAGTATAGTGCCACATACACATAATGTCTCCATTATAGTGCCAGTTACACATAATGTCTCCAGTATAGTGCCAGCTACACACAATGTCTCCAGTATAGTTCCAGATACACATAATGTCTCCAGTATAGTGCCAGATACAAATAATGTCTCCTGTATAGTATCAGATACACATAATGTCTCCAGTATAGTGCCAGTTACACATAATGTCTCCAGTATAGTGCCAGATACACATGTCTCCAGTATAGTGCCAGATATACATAATGTCTTCAGTAAAGTGCCAGATACACAGAATGTCACCAGTATAGAGCCAGCTACACACAATGTCTCCAGTATAGTGCCAGATACACATAATGTCTCCAGTATAGTGCCAGTTACACATAATGTCTCCAGTATAGTGCCAGCTACACACAATGTCTCCAGTATAGTTCCAGATACACATAATGTCTCTAGTATAGTGCCAGATACACATAATGTCTCCAGTATAGTATCAGATACACACAATGTCTCAAGTTTAGTGCCAGATACACATAATGTCTCCAGTATAGTGCCAGTTACACATAATGTCTCCAGTATAGTGCCAGATACACATGTCTCCAGTATAGTGCCAGATATACATAATGTCTTCATTATAGTGCCAGATACACATAATGTCTCCAGCATAGTGCCAGATACACATAATGTCTCCAGTATAGTGCCAGATACACATAATGTCTCCAATACAGTGCCAGATACACATGTCACCAGTATATTGCCAGATATACATAATGTCTCCAGTATAGTGCCAGATACACATAATGTCTCCCGTTTAGTGGCAGATACACATAATGTCTCCAGTATAGTGCCAGATACACATGTCACCAGTATAGTGACAGATACACATAATGTCTCCAGTATAGTGCAAGATACACATAATGTCTCCAGTATAGTGCCAGATACACATAATGTCTCCAGTATAGTGCAAGATACACATAATGTCTCCAGTATAGTGCCAGATACACACAATGTCTCCAGTATAGTGCCAGATACACATAATGTCTCCAGTATAGTGCCTGATACACACAATGTCTCCAGTATAGTGCCAGATACACATGTCACCAGTATAGTGCCAGATACACATAATGTCTTCAGTATAGTGCCATTAACACACAATGTCTCCAGTATAGTGCCAGTTACACATAATGTCTCCAGAATAGTGCCAGCTACACACAATGTCTCCAGTATAGTGCCAGATACACATAATGTCTCCAGTATAGAGCCAGTTACTCATAATGTCTCCAGAATAGTGCCAGATACACATGATGTCTCCAGTATAGTGTCAGATACACACAATGTCTCCAGTATAGGCCCAGATACATATAATGTCTCCAGTATAGTGCCAGATACACATAATGTCTCCAGTATAGTGCCAGATACACATAATGTCTCCAGTATAGTGCCAGATATACATAATGTCTCCAGTATAGTGCCAGATACACATAATGTCTCCAGTATAGTATCAGATACACACAATGTCTCCAGTATAGTGCCAGATACACATGTCACCAGTATAGTGCCAGATATACATAATGTCTTCAGTATAGTACCAGATACACATAATGTATCCAGTATAATGCCAGATATACATAATGTCTTCAGTATAGTGCTAGATACACATAATGTATCCAGTATAGTGTCAGATACACACAATGTCTACAGTATAGTGCCAGATACACATAATGTCTCCAGTATAGTGCCAGATACACATAATGTCTTCAGTATAGTGCCAGATACACATAATGTCTCCAGTATAGTGCCAGATACACAATGTTTCCAGTATAGTGCCAGATACACATAATGTCTTCAATATAGTGCCAGATACACAGAATGTCTCCAGTATAGTGCCAGCTACACATAATGTCTCCAGTATAGTGCCAGATACACATGTCTCCAGTATAGTGCCAGATACACACAATGTCTCCAGTATAGTGCCAGATACACATAATGTCTCCAGTATAGTGCCAGATACACATCATGTCTCCAGTATAGTGCCAGCTACACATAATGTCTTCAGTATAGTGCCAGATACACATAATGTCTCCAGTATAGTGTCAGATACACATCATGTCTCCAGTATAGTGCCAGCTACACATAATGTCTTCAGTATAGTGCCAGATACACATAATGTCTCCAGTATAGTGCCAGATACACAATGTCTCCATTATAGTGCCAGATACACATAATGTCTCCAGTATAGTGCCAGATACACACAATGGGGTATATTTACTAAGCTCCCGATTTTGACCGTGATGGCGTTTTTTGTTCTAAGTGGCATCTCGGTCATTTACTAAACAGTAATCACGGCAGTGATGAGGCCATTCGTATTTTTTTTCTTGTCCAAGTGAAAAATTACGAATGAATACACCATCGGTCAAATTACGCCTGTTTAGATGTGAATCTCGGTCATTTACTAACCATTCGTAATTGTATTTGCTGCCGCGAAAATGGTTTCGCGGCCGCGAAAAATTACGATTCGCATTTTTTTCCTAAAAAAAAACGCGCCAGCCTTTGAAAACCGCGTTTACATGTGAACTGAATTATCCATTACTCACACCTGTTTTTTTGGCCCTATAAAAGTGTTTCAGGCACATTCTGAACTTCTCTCACTCTGAAATGGCGGCTGTGGTGTGTGGCAATGGATTTTTGTTGGCTGTGGGATACGTTAGACTGCTCCATGAGAATTCCAGGAATCAGGACCAGGTAAGTGAACATGGCCAACAGGTTGTCCAGGTACCGCGGAGGCTGCGCCAGCCTCATTTTTTTAGAGGTCGTTTAAACCTAAATGCATTGTCCGATGATAGGGTCATACAGATGTTCCGCCTAAATAGAAACAACATTTTTCACCTGTATGACCTTGTCAAACTGGGCATAGACCCTGAGACAGCACGCTCTCGCTCTGTCTCAGGCCTACACAAACTCCTGGCTGTGTTACACTTTATGGCTACTGGGAGCTTCCAGGCTGTGGCAGGCGACGTCATTGGGATCTCACAGCCCACCTTTTCAAAATCTTTGATGCAGGTGAGTCTAAAAATACATATGCGGTTATGGCTAAGTGTTGCTTGTGTAAGTTGAAACACCACAGTATTGTAGAGAATACCTAACATGACACTCACCTTAGCTTATTTAATGTCCACTCAGGTTTTGGATGTGTTGGAGCCACACATTAAAGCCTCAATCTGCTTCCCTACTGAGGAGTCGGAGTGGAGTGCTGTCAGGGTAGCTTTCTATGAGCTTGCTGGCATGCCCAATGTGCTGGGGGCCATAGATTGCACACACGTTCAGCTGAGATCACCTAAGGGCCGCCAGTATATATATACTAATAGGCATATGGATCAATCAACTAATGTCCAGGTGGTCTGTGATGCAAACTTAAAAATTATGAGTGTTGTTGCAGGTTACCCTGGTGCCTGCCATGACTCCTTCATCCTCAGTCAGTCATCGCTCTTCGATAAATTTGAGGAGGGACAAATGCCTGATGGCTGGCTGTTGGGTATGTTGAAAATGTTATGTGTGTATGTCTTTTAACCACAGCCTAGATTTTGGAGGAGGTGAGAGAATAATCTAACATATGTCCTAATGTTGACTATATATGTTTTTCAGGTGATGGGGGTTACGGCTGCTACTCTTGGCTCCTTACTCCATTGTCCCTACCTGATTCTCCTGCTGAACACAGTTATAATCATGCACATAAGGCTACGCGGAATGTGATAGAAAGATGTTTTGGGGTGCTGAAGTCACGTTTTCGGTGTCTTGATAAATCTGGTGGCCTTTTGTTGTATAGTCCCTCAAAGGTGACTCGAATTGTGTTCTGCTGCTGTTTTCTCCATAATCTGTGTATAAGTCAACATCTGGCACATGGTGAGGGAGAAAGCAGTCAGCAAGCAGAGGAGTTAGATACATCTGGTGACAGTGTGAGTACAATTGTAGGGAGGCAGGTACGTCAAGAAGTGATCCTGCGATATTTTACAGGTAAGTTTTATTATGCTGTAATTATCCTTCACTAAACACTTTGCTCTACTTTCTATTGTGTGTTCTGTTACTTACTGTTTGTTGTTTATAGTGGTGTGTCCATTGTGCTTAGTTGATGCTAACAAAACATTTACAGTCATTACCCTTGAAAAACATAACTACATACATACAGACCAGCTTCTTAAATTTTGGAGACGGACACAGGAATGTGTTTTTTTAACAAATTCTTTTATTTATTTGCACAAAAAGTTTTATGTTATTTTTTTCTTTTGTGTGTGCTGGGTGCTGGCTCACTGGCACGTGCTCTTGATGAACGCCGGACAGGGGAGGTTACTGGCGTTTGAACAGGGGTCGTGGTTCCCGAGCTGGAGGTAACTTGCTGAGCACCCATCATAGCAATATTGCTGCTCAGATTATTTAAACTGGCAATCAGCTGAGTGTTTGTAGCAGTGTGGCTGGCTACAATCCTGGATAAGGCCTCATTCACCACTTGATTGTGTTGAATTATCTGAACTAGTGCCTGCTGATGTCGCTGTTGTTCATCTATAATGCGGGATAAATTAGCATTCATTTGGCTGTTTTCTGCCCTAATTTGCTCCATAGAGGTAGCCATTCTCCCTACTTGTACTATTAGTCTGCCCGAGTTGCGACTAATACGCGGTAGATGATGGGGCAGACTGGCAAGGTGTTGTGTATGTTGGGTCAGGGTGGCATTGCTTTGGGCCTGTTGGCTTGTCCAACTTGCCCAAAAATCGTCCGGAATTTGGCTTGGGGGCGGAGCTTGTGGCAGTTGTGGACTGCTGGATGGTTGGGGTATATCCTGCAACTGGATTGGCATGCTTGGATCCACAGCTGTTAATTGCAGTGTGAAGGATGGCTGTTGTTCTGGTCCCTGCTGGTCCTCGGCGGACATCAGGTTGTGCTCTGTATGGGGTAGGCAACATGCAATGTTGTAATTTTTAGAATTTGTCAAGGCTAATGCAACACATTATTACATTCCTAAAACTACATTTTTGCATTAGTAGCTCTTGTTTTTTGCAACTTAAAAAATTGTTAACATTTTTTGATAAAAAAAACAACACAGGCGCAAACATTGGCAAATTAGCATATTCCTCACCTAACTAACTTCCCTCCACAACATTACACTGTTAGATTCCCTCCCCTCACCACGATATAGACTACTTACCTGTATAGTCCAGAGGAGCTGAGCAAGTAAGCCATCTACATACTGGACAGGGGCGATGTGTGAACACTGTAATAGGTTTTTTTTTTGGGCCCAAAATTTATTTGTCTTCATATTTTTGAAAAATGTGAACGTGTGTGTGCTTAATGTATACTCAAATCTGTTCTTTTCATACAAATAGGTTGTCTAGACCATCCACTAAGACCTTATCTATTTTTAATAAAGCACCTTGAGCAATTGAAGACGTGACATCACATTGCTTGTTGAGGAAAACATGTAAACTCCAAACCAACTAACAACATCTTAAGTGTACTGTGTATATTATTGCTTATGTGTTTAATTTATGTTTTTACTCACCAGATAACTGAGGTGATCTGGGCTCATCACTCTGCGAACTCGCCAATAGTGCCAGTGGTGGCTGGGGTGACACTGCCGATAGTCTTCGCCTGGGTGGGGATGATGGAGGTGCAGAATCAGAGCCAAGACGCCGTGTCTTAGTTGGCCTCCTGGGTAAGTGTCCCAAGCCCTGTGATGGGCGCCTTACAGGAGGTCGGCTTCCAGAAGCAGAACCTAGGTGCAAAATTTAGCATTATTATTTTGTACTTCTATGTGTTTTCAGAATATGTGACTACAGTGAAGACTTACCTGCAATACCACCATCATCCTGACTGGTCTGAGGCCTGTCTGGGCGGCTGGTCTGTGTGACTGTGGAAAAAGTGACCCCAACATTATTACCATGTTTTTTGTCAAATGAACCAGTGAAAACCATTAATGTACTGTAAGCATCTATTTGGTTTGGTTTCCAAAAAAAAAATAAGCTTAAGAGCTTCTATATTCATGATTTTTAGTTGAATATCAAAATGTACTTGATGTGGCACACAATAAAGTTTATACCTAAAAGATTTTGGACTCAGATATTGCAGAGATTCAGTACTTGGCAATTTTAAAATAATTTAATGTTTTAAAAATTGCCCCGCTTTTAAGTTTTTACTTAAAACAAATACATTTTGAGGTTTTAAAACAAACACACATGTTCAAGCATTATCGCAAAAAATTGCACCAAAAAAAAAAAAAAAACCTTTAAAAAAACTGCACGTTTTTGTTATAAAAAAAAAAAAAAAAAAAAAAAAAAAGGAGCAAAAAAAAACATTCAAAAAACAAACACACCTTAAGGGAGCATAGGCATGCAATCTGTTTTTTGCAAAAAAAAACATCCTTAAAACTTTAAAAATTACATTAAAGAAATTGAACACACATTTTAAGAACAATAATACAAAACAAACTTACCATCCTGCGTGGGTCGGTCCGAATCCCGGACATGAGTAGCAGACACCACCTCGCCAGGAATCAATGCCCGCACAGGCTCCTCCCAGTCCCGATAGCTTACACGTAAAGGTGGCCCACCTCCGGTTCTACGTGCAGATTTGGACTCTTTGGCCATCTTGGCCTTGACACGCCGCTTAATATCGTAAAATCGCTTGCGGCACGTGTCCTCTGTCCGCCTCACCACACCCTCACTATTTACAGCAAGTATAACTTGCCCCCACAGGGCAGACTTCCTGCGGGAGGACACCCTGGCAGCATCCTGACCAAACAATTGGCGATGGTGCTTCATCAGCTCACGTACCAACGCCATGTTTTCAGCATAGCTGAACTTTATATTCCTGCCAGTCTTGGTAGTGGTGCGTGGCTGCGGAGCCACAACACCATCACTATCACTGGAAAATCCAGCAACAGGCACCCCCTCCTCCTCCTCCTCACTAACCTCCTCCCTCTCACTACCCCCCTCCACCTCACTACCAGCCTCCACCTCACTACCAGCCTCCACCTCACTACCAGCCTCCACCTCACTACCAGCCTCCACCTCACTAACCTCCGCCACCACACTGACCTCTGAGTCGGACATGACAAACAACATAAAACACTGAAAAATGAAAACACAAAACACACTCCTCCACTACTCCTACTACACACCACACAGCCAACACACGCTCACTCACTCACTCACTCACAAACAATGACAAAAGACTGAAATAATAAAACAAGGACAAAAAAGCTTACAAACTGGGAAAAAACAATACTACAAAGTTCACAAGACTCCTAACACACACAGTACAGCACTCAACAATCACCAAACTCCTCTCCAAATCCACCAAAAACTCCACCAAACTCACCAACTCCAAATACACCTTCCTCTCTCCTCTCCACTAGCTAAACCCACGAGGTGCGGAGTGTTTGGGGCGTTTTTATAGTAACATGCACAGACACTCCTCCTTTACGAATACAACCAATCACGGCCGCGTGACGTAAACGAAACTTAGAAGTCAAAACGCGGCAGCAAATTCCAAATCACTGCCGTAACAGACTTGTGACGCAGTCGTAAAAAAAAACCCCCAACGCGGCCGCGAAATAGCAAACGCGGCCGCAATCAACAGCAGAAAAGCACGAATGACATCGACATCGGAAGATTGAAAAAATACGAATACGAACGCTTAGTAAATGAGTCGTAATCAATTCAAAAAGTTGCAAGTTTACACTGTCGATGTCAGTCGCGATTGAACTTGAACATGATTCTGAAATATACGAATCTTAGTAAATAAACCCCAATGTCTCCAGTATAGTGCCAGATACACATAATGTCTCCAGTATACTGCCAGATACACATTATGTCTCCAGTATAATGCCAGATACACATAATGTCTCCAGTATAGTGCCAGATACACATAATGTCTCCAGTATAGTGCCAGATACACATAATGTCTCCAGTATAGTGCCAGTTACTCATAATGTCTCCAATATAGTGCCAGATACACATGATGTCTCCAGTATAGTGTCAGATACACACAATGTCTCCAGTATAGGGCCAGATACATATAATGTCTCCAGTATAGGGCCAGATACATATAATGTCTCCAGTATAGTGCCAGATACAAATAATGTCTCCAGTATAGTGCCAGATACACATAATGTCTTCAGTATAGTGCCAGATACACATAATGTCTCCAGTATAGTATCAGATACACACAATGTCTCCAGTATAGTGCCAGATACACATTTCACCAGTATAGTGCCAGATATACATAATGTCTTCAGTATAGTGCCAGATACACATAATGTATCCAGTATAATGCCAGATATACATAATGTCTTCAGTATAGTGCCAGATACACATAATGTATCCAGTATAGTGTCAGATACACACAATGTCTACAGTATTGTGCCAGATACACATAATGTCTCCAGTATAGTGCCAGATACACATAATGTCTCCAGTATAGTGCCAGCTACACATAATGTCTCCAGTATAGTGCCAGCTACACATAATGTCTTCAGTATAGTGCCAGATACACATAATGTCTCCAGTATAGTGCCAGATACACAATGTCTCCAGTATAGTGCCAGATACACATAATGTCTCCAGTATAGTGCCAGATGCACACAATGTTTCCAATATAGTGCCAGATACACTTAATGTCTTCAGTATAGTGCCAGATACACAGAATGTCTCCAGTATAGTGCCAGCTACACATAATGTCTCCAGTATAGTGCCAGATACACATAATGTCTCCAGTATAGTGCCAGATACACACAATGTCTTCAGTATAGTGCCAGATACACATAATGTCTCCAGTATAGTGCCAGATACACAATGTCTCCAGTATAGTGCCAGATACACATAATGTCTCCAGTATAGTGCCAGATACACACAATGTCTCCAGTATAGTGCCAGATACACATAATGTCTTCAGTATAGTGCCAGATACACAGAATGTCTACAGTATAGTGCCAGCTACACATAATGTCTCCAGTATAGTGCCAGATACACATAATGTCTCCAGTATGGTGCCAGATACACACAATGTCTCCAGTATAGTGCCAGATACACATGTCACCAGTATAGTGCCAGATACACATAATGTCTTCAGTATAGTGCCAGTTACACATAATGTCTCCAGTATAGTGCCAGATACACATAATGTCTCCAGTATACTGCCAGATACACATTATGTCTCCAGTATAATGCCAGATACACATAATGTCTCCAGTATAGTGCCAGATACACATAATGTCTCCAGTATAGTGCCAGATACACATAATGTCTCCAGTATAGTGGCAGCTACACATAATGTCTCCAGTATAGTGCCAGATACACATAATGTCTCCAGTATTGTGCCAGATACACATAATGTCTCCAGTATAGTGCCAGATACACATAATGTCTACAGTATAGTGCCAGATACACATAATGTCTCCAGTATAGTGCCAGCTACACATGATGTCTCCAGTATAGTGCCAGATACACATAATGTCTCCAGTATAGTGCCAGATACACATAATGTCTCCAGTATAGTGCCAGATACACATAATGTCTCCAGTATAGTGCCAGATACACATGATGTCTCCAGTATAGTGCCAGATACACATTATGTCTCCAGTATAGTGCCAGATACACACAATGTCTCCAGTATAGTGCCAGATACACATAATGTCTCCAGTATAGTGCCAGATACACATAATGTCTCCAGTATAGTGCCAGATACACATAATGTCTCCAGTATAGTGCCAGATACACATGATGTCTCCAGTATAGTGCCAGATACACATTATGTCTCCAGTATAGTGCCAGATACACATAATGCCTCCAGTATAGTGCCAGATACACATAATGTGCAGTGCCAGATAGACATGATATGCTGCCCAGCAGTACCAGCTACACATGACATGCCCCACAGTAGTGCCAGCTACACATGACATGCCCCGCAGCAGTGCCAGCTACACATGATAGTGTTCACGTTTTAGGGCAGGGTGCTGATCACAAGGAGGGCACATTCTTAAGTTAGGCTGACAAAATGATGTACATACTGTAATGCCTGGTGCTCCCCTACCTACATGCCGAAGCATGGACAGTGCGCGCCTCTGGTGCGTAGCAAAAATTTAGGGGCGTTGCTTCGTGGGGAAGGTGCGTGGACACATAATAGTGGCAATTCGCATTACACCACACAGTAGTGCAGCTAATACACATTGCACCAGGTAGAACCTCCTATACACTTTGCGCCAGGCAGAGCACGTTAGACACTTTGCGCCAGGCAGAGCACTGAGACACATTGCGCCAGGTAGAGCACTGAGACACATTGCCTAGCCACAGACGCCTAGCGGGAACACTACATGATATGCTCCCCAGAAGTGCCAGATACACGTGACATGCCCCCCAGCAGTGCCAGATACATAAATGGCCACACAGTGCCAGATACATAAATGCCCCCACGTTGCCAGAAACATAAATGCCCCCACAGTGCCAGAAACATAAATGCCCCCACAGTGCAGATATGCCCCCACAGTGCCAGATACATAAATGCCCCCAGTGCCAGAAACATAAATGCCCCCACAGTGCAGCTATGTCCCCACAGTGCCAGATAAATAAATGCCCCCAGTGCCAGAAACATAAATGCCCCCAGTGCCAGAAACATAAATGCCCCCGCAGTGCCAGATACATAAATGCCCCCAGTGCCAGAAACATAAATGACCCCACAGTGCAGATATACCCCACAGTGCCAGAAACATAAATGCCCCTACAGTGCCAGATACATAAAAGCCCCCAGTTCCAGAAACATAAATGCCTCCACAGTGCAGATATGCCCCCACAGTGCCAGATACATAAATGCCCCCAGTGCCAGATACATAAATGCCCCCAGTGCCAGAAACATAAATGCCCCCACAGTGCAGATATGCCCCCACAGTGCCAGATACATAAATGCCCCCACAGTGCAGATATGCCCCCACAGTGCCAGATACATAAATGCCCCCAGTGCCAGAAACATAAATGCCCCCACGGTGCAGATATGCCCCCACAGTGCCAGATACATAAATGCCCCCAGTGCCAGATACATAAATGCCCCCACAGTGCCAGATACAATGCCAGATACATAAATGCCCCCAGTGCAAGAAACATAAATGCCCCCACAGTGCAGATATGGCCCCACAGTGCCAGATATATAAATGCCCCCAGTGCCAGAAACATAAATGCTCCACAGTGCCAGATACATAAATGCCCCCAGTGCCAGAAACATAAATGCCCCCACAGTGCAGATATGCCCCCACAGTGCCAGATACATAAATGCCCCCAGTGCCAGATACATAAATGCCCCCAGTGCCAGAAACATAAATGACCCCACAGTGCAGATATGCCCCCACAGTGCAAGATACATGAATGCCCCCAGTGCCAGAAACATAAATGCCCCCACAGTGCAGATATGCCCCCAGTGCCAGATACATAAATGCCCCCACAGTGCAGATATGCCTCCACAGTGCCAGATACATGAATTCCCCCAGTGCCAGAAACATAAATGCCCCCACAGTGCAGATATGCCCCCAGTGCCAGAAACGTAAATGCCCCCACAGTGCCATATACATAAATGCCCCCAGTGGCAGAAACATAAATGCCCCACAGTGCAGATATGCCTCCACAGTGCCATATACATAAATGCTAGTGATGAGCACCGGAAATTTTTCGGGTTTTGTGTTTTGGTTTTGGGTTCGGTTCCGCGGCCGTGTTTTGGGTTCGAACGCGTTTTGGCAAAACCTCACCGAATTTTTTTTGTCAGATTCGGGTGTGTTTTGGATTCGGGTTTTTTTTGTTTCAAAAAACCCTAAAAAACAGCTTAAATCATAGAATTTGGGGGTCATTTTGATCCCAAAGTATTATTAACCTCAATAACCATTATTTCCACTCATTTTCAGTCTATTCTGAACACCTCACACCTTACAATATTATTTTTAGTCCTAAAACTTGCACCGAGGTCGCTGGATGACTAAGCTCAGCGACCCAAGTGGCCGACACAAACACCTGGCCCATCTAGGAGTGGCACTGCAGTGTCACGCAGGATGGCCCTTCCAAAAAACACTCCCCAAACAGTACATGACGCAAAGAAAAAAAGAGGCGCAATTAGGTAGCTGTGTGAGTAAGATAAGCGACCCAAGTGGCCGACACAAACACCTGGCCCATCTAGGAGTGGCACTGCAGTGTCACGCAGGATGGCCCTTCCAAAAAACACTCCGCAAACAGCACATGACGCAAAGAAAAAAAAAAAGAGGCGCAATGAGGTAGCTGTGTGAGTAAGATAAGCGACCCAAGTGGCCGACACAAACACCTGGCCCATCTAGGAGTGGCACTGCAGTGTCACGCAGGATGGCCCTTCCAAAAAACACTCCCCAAACAGCACATGACGCAAAGAAGAAAAAAAAGAGGCGCAATGAGGTAGCTGTATGACTAAGATAAGCGCCCCAAGTGGCCGACACAAACACCTGGCCCATCTAGGAGTGGCACTGCAGTGTCACGCAGGATGGCCCTTCCAAAAAACACTCCCCAAACAGCATATGACGCAAAGAAAAAAAGAGGCGCAATGAGGTAGCTGTGCGACTAAGATAAGCGACCCAAGTGGCCGACACAAACACCTGGCCCATCTAGGAGTGGCACTGCAGTGTCACGCAGGATGGCCCTTCCAAAAAACACTCCCCAAACAGCACATGACGCAAAGAAGAAAAAAAAGAGGCGCAATGAGGTAGCTGTGTGAGTAAGATAAGCGACCCAAGTGGCCGACACAAACACCTGGCCCATCTAGGAGTGGCACTGCAGTGTCACGCAGGATGGCCCTTCCAAAAAACACTCCCCAAACAGCACATGACGCAAAGAAAAAAAGAGGCGCAATTAGGTAGCTGTGTGACTAAGATAAGCGACCCAAGTGGCCGACACAAACACCTGGCCCATCTAGGAGTGGCACTGCAGTGTCACGCAGGATGGCCCTTCCAAAAAACACTCCCCAAACAGCACATGACGCAAAGAAGAGAAAAAAGAGGCGCAAAGAGGTAGCTGTGTGACTAAGATAAGCGACCCAAGTGGCCGACACAAACACCTGGCCCATCTAGGAGTGGCACTGCAGTGTCACGCAGGATGGCCCTTCAAAAAACACTCCCCAAACAGCACATGACGTAAAGAAGAAAAAAAAGAGGCGCAATGAGGTAGCTGTGTGACTAAGCTAAGCGACCCTAGTGGCCGACACAAACACCTGGCCCATCTAGGAGTGGCACTGCAGTGTCACGCAGGATGGCCCTTCCAAAAAACACTTCCCAAACAGCACATGACGCAAAGAAAAATTAAAGAAAAAAGAGGTGCAAGATGGAATTGTCCTTGGGCCCTCCCACCCACCCTTATGTTGTATAAACAGGACATGCACACTTTAACCAACCCATCATTTCAGTGACAGGGTCTGCCACACGACTGTGACTGAAATGACGGGTTGGTTTGGACCCCCACCAAAAAAGAAGCAATTAATCTCTCCTTGCACAAACTGGCTCTACAGAGGCAAGATGTCCACCTCATCATCACCCTCCGATATATCACCGTGTACATCCCCCTCCTCACAGATTATCAATTCGTCCCCACTGGAATCCACCATCTCAGCTCCCTGTGTACTTTGTGGAGGCAATTGCTGCTGGTCAATGTCTCCGCGGAGGAATTGATTATAATTCATTTTAATGAACATCATCTTCTCCACATTTTCTGGATGTAACCTCGTACGCCGATTGCTGACAAGGTGAGCGGCGGCACTAAACACTCTTTCGGAGTACACACTTGTGGGAGGGCAACTTAGGTAGAATAAAGCCAGTTTGTGCAAGGGCCTCCAAATTGCCTCTTTTTCCTGCCAGTATAAGTACGGACTGTGTGACGTGCCTACTTGGATGCGGTCACTCATATAATCCTCCACCATTCTATCAATGTTGAGAGAATCATATGCAGTGACAGTAGACGACATGTCCGTAATCGTTGTCAGGTCCTTCAGTCCGGACCAGATGTCAGCATCAGCAGTCGCTCCAGACTGCCCTGCATCACCGCCAGCGGGTGGGCTCGGAATTCTGAGCCTTTTCCTCGCACCCCCAGTTGCGGGAGAATGTGAAGGAGGAGATGTTGACGGGTCGCGTTCCGCTTGACTTGACAATTTTGTCACCAGCAGTTCTTTGAACCCCAGCAGACTTGTGTGTGCCGGAAGAGATCCAAGGTAGGTTTTAAATCTAGGATCGAGCACGGTGGCCTAAATGTAGTGCTCTGATTTCAACAGATTGACCACCCGTGAATCCTTGTTAAGCGAATTAAGGGCTCCATCCACAAGTCCCACATGCCTAGCGGAATCGCTCTGTGTTAGCTCCTCCTTCAATGTCTCCAGCTTCTTCTGCAAAAGCCTGATGAGGGGAATGACCTGACTCAGGCTGGCAGTGTCTGAACTGACTTCACGTGTGGCAAGTTCAAAAGGTTGCAGAACCTTGCACAACGTTGAAATCATTCTCCACTGCGCTTGAGACAGGTGCATTCCACCTCCTATATCGTGCTCAGTTGTATAGGCTTGAATGGCCTTTTGCTGCTCCTCCAACCTCTGAAGCATATAGAGGGTTGAATTCCACCTCGTTACCACTTCTTGCTTCAGATGATGGCAGGGCAGGTTCAGGCGTTTTTGGTGGTGCTCCAGTCTTCTGTACGTGGTGCCTGTACGCCGAAAGTGTCCCGCAATTCTTCTGGCCACCGACAGCATCTCTTGCACGCCCCTCTCGTTTTTTAAATAATTCTGCACCACCAAATTCAAGGTATGTGCAAAACATGGGACGTGCTGGAATTTGCCCAGATTTAATGCACACACAATATTGCGGGCGTTGTCCGATGCCACAAATCCACAGGAGAGTCCAATTGGGGTAAGCCATTCTGCGATGATCTTCCTCAGTTGCCGTAAGAGGTTTTTAGCTGTGTGCGTATTCTGGAAAGCGGTGATACAAAGCGTAGCCTGCCTAGGAAAGAGTTGGCGTTTGCGAGATGCTGCTACTGGTGCCGCCGCTGCTGTTCTTGCGGCGGGAGTCCATACATCTACCCAGTGGGCTGTCACAGTCATATAGTCCTGAGCCTGCCCTGCTCCACTTGTCCCCATGTCCGTGGTTAAGTGGACATTGGGTACAACTGCATTTTTTAGGACACTGGTGAGTCTTTTTCTGAGGTCTGTGTTCATTTTCGGTATCGCCTGCCTAGAGAAATGGAACCTAGATGGTATTTGGTACCGGGGACACAGTACCTCCAACAAGTCTCTAGTTGGCTCTGCAGTAATGATGGATACCGGAACCACGTTTCTCACCGCCCAGGATGCCAAGGCCTTAGTTATCCGCTTTGCAGCAGGATGACTGCTGTGATATTTCATCTTCCTCGCAAAGGACTGTTGGACAGTCAATTGCTTGGTGGAAGTAGTAAAAGTGGTCTTACGACTTCCCCTCTGGGATGACCATCGACTCCCAGCAGCAACAACAGCAGCGCCAGCAGCAGTAGGCGTTACACGCAAGGATGCATCGGAGGAATCCCAGGCAGGAGAGGACTCGTCAGAATTGCCAGTGACATGGCCTGCAGGACAATTGGCATTCCTGGGGAAGGAGAAAATTGACACTGAGGGAGTTGGTGGGGTGGTTTGCGTGAGCTTGGTTACAAGAGGAAGGGATTTACTGGTCAGTGGACTGCTTCCGCTGTCGCCCAAAGTTTTTGAACTTGTCACTGACTAATGATGAATGCGCTGCAGGTGACGTATAAGGGAGGATGTTCCGAGGTGGTTAACGTCCTTACCCCTACTTATTACAGCTTGACAAAGGCAACACACGGCTTGACAAATGTTGTCCGCATTTCTGTTGAAATACTTCCACACCGAAGAGCTGATTTTTTTGGTATTTTCACCAGGCATGTCAATGGCCTTATTCCTCCCACGGACAACAGGTGTCTCCCCGGGTGCCTGACTTAAACAAACCACCTCACCATCAGAATCCTCCTGGTCAATTTCCTCCCCAGCGCCAGCAACACCCGTATCCTCCTCATCCTGGTGTACTTCAACACTGACATCTTCAATCTGACTATCAGGAACTGGACTGCGGGTGCTCCTTCCAGCACTTGCAGGGGGCGTGCAAATGGTGGAAGGCGCATGCTCTTCACGTCCAGTGTTGGGAAGGTCAGGCATCGCAAACGACACAATTGGACTCGCCTTGTGGATTTGTGATTTCGAAGAACGCACAGTTCTTTGCTGTGCTTTTGCCAGCTTGAGTCTTTTCATTTTTCTAGCGAGAGGCTGAGTGCTTCCATCCTCATGTGAAGCTGAACCACTAGCCATGAACATAGGCCAGGACCTCAGCCGTTCCTTGCCACTCCGTGTGGTAAATGGCATATTGGCAAGTTTACGCTTCTCCTCTGACAATTTTATTTTAAATTTTTGAGTCCTTTTTTTACTGATATTTGGTGTTTTGGATTTTACATGCTCTGTACTATGACATTGGGCATCGGCCTTGGCAGACGACGTTGCTGGCATTTCATCGTCTCGGCCATGACTAGTGGCAGCAGCTTCAGCACGAGGTGGAAGTCGATCTTGATCTTTCCCTATTTTTGGAACCTCAACATTTTTGTTCTCCATATTTTAATAGGCACAACTAAAAGGCACCTCAGGTAAACAATGGAGATGGATGGATACTAGTATTCTTATGGATGGACGAGCGACTGCCGACACAGAGGTAGCTACAGCCGTGGACTACCGTACTGCGTCTGCTGCTAATATAGATTGGATGATAATGATATAAAAAATATATATATATCACTACTGCAGCCGGACAGGTATATATTATATAATGACGGACCTGCTGGACACTGTCAGCACTGCAGACTCCTAAAGTAAGCTACTAGTATCAAGAAGATAGAAAAAAAAAACCACCACAGGTAGGTGGTATACAATTATGGATGGACGAGCGACTGCCGACACAGAGGTAGCTACAGCCGTGGACTACCGTACTGCGTCTGCTGCTAATATAGACTGGATGATAATGATATAAAAAATATATATATATATCACTACTGCAGCCGGACAGGTATATATTATATAATGACGGACCTGCTGGACACTGTCAGCAGCACTGCAGACTCCTAAAGTAAGCTACTAGTAGTATCAAGAAGATAGAAAAAAAAAAAAAACACCACAGGTAGGTGGTATACAATTATGGATGGACGAGTGACTGCCGACACAGAGGTAGCTACAGCCGTGGACTACCGTACTGCGTCTGCTGCTAATATAGACTGGATGATAATGATATAAAATATATATATATATCACTACTGCAGCCGGACAGGTATATATTATATAATGACGGACCTGCTGGACACTGTCAGCAGCACTGCAGACTCCTAAAGTAAGCTACTAGTAGTATCAAGAAGATAGAAAAAAAAAACACCACAGGTAGGTGGTATACAATTATGGATGGACGAGCGACTGCCGACACAGAGGTAGCTACAGCCGTGGACTACCGTACTGCGTCTGCTGCTAATATAGACTGGATGATAATGATATAAAAAATATATATATATCACTACTGCAGCCGGACAGGTATATATTATATAATGACGGACCTGCTGGACACTGTCAGCACTGCAGACTCCTAAAGTAAGCTACTAGTATCAAGAAGATAGAAAAAAAAAACCACCACAGGTAGGTGGTATACAATTATGGATGGACGAGCGACTGCCGACACAAAGGTAGCTACAGCCGTGGACTACCGTACTGCGTCTGCTGCTAATATAGACTGGATGATAATGATATAAAAAATATATATATATCACTACTGCAGCCGGACAGGTATATATTATATAATGACGGACCTGCTGGACACTGTCAGCAGCACTGCAGACTCCTAAAGTAAGCTACTAGTAGTATCAAGAAGATAGAAAAAAAAAACACCACAGGTAGGTGGTATACAATTATGGATGGACGAGTGACTGCCGACACAGAGGTAGCTACAGCCGTGGACTACCGTACTGCGTCTGCTGCTAATATAGACTGGATGATAATGATATAAAATATATATATATATCACTACTGCAGCCGGACAGGTATATATTATATAATGACGGACCTGCTGGACACTGTCAGCAGCACTGCAGACTCCTAAAGTAAGCTACTAGTAGTATCAAGAAGATAGAAAAAAAAAACACCACAGGTAGGTGGTATACAATTATGGATGGACGAGCGACTGCCGACACAGAGGTAGCTACAGCCGTGGACTACCGTACTGCGTCTGCTGCTAATATAGACTGGATGATAATGATATAAAAAATATATATATATCACTACTGCAGCCGGACAGGTATATATTATATAATGACGGACCTGCTGGACACTGTCAGCAGCACTGCAGACTCCTAAAGTAAGCTACTAGTAGTATCAAGGAGATAGAAAAAAAAATACACCACAGTTAGGTGGTATACAATTATGGATGGACGAGCGACTGCCGACACAGAGGTAGCTACAGCCGTGGACTACCGTACTGCGTCTGCTGCTAATATAGACTGGATGATAATGATATAAAAAATATATATATATCACTTCTGCAGCCGGACAGGTATATATTATATAATGACGGACCTGCTGGACACTGTCAGCAGCACTGCAGACTCCTAAAGTAAGCTACTAGTAGTATCAAGAAGATAGAAAAAAAAAACACCACAGGTAGGTGGTATACAATTATGGATGGACAAGTGACTGCCGACACAGAGGTAGCTACAGCCGTGGACTACCGTACTGCGTCTGCTGCTAATATAGACTGGATGATAATGATATAAAAAATATATATATATCACTACTGCAGCCGGACAGGTATATATTATAATGACGGACCTGCTGGACACTGTCAGCACTGCAGACTCCTAAAGTAAGCTACTAGTATCAAGGAGATAGAAAGAAAAAAAAACACCACAGGTAGGTGGTATACAATTATGGATGGACGAGCGACTGCCGACACAGAGGTAGCTACAGCCGTGGACTACCGTACTGCGTCTGCTGCTAATATAGACTGGATGATAATGATATAAAAATATATATATATATCACTACTGCAGCCGGACAGGTATATATTATATAATGACGGACCTGCTGGACACTGTCAGCAGCACTGCAGACTCCTAAAGTAAGCTACTAGTAGTATCAAGAAGATAGAGAAAAAAAAAAACACCACAGGTAGGTGGTATACAATTATGGATGGATGAGCGACTGCCGACACAGAGGTAGCTACAGCCGTGGACTACCGTACTGCGTCTGCTGCTAATATAGACTGGATGATAATGATATAAAAAATATATATATATCACTACTGCAGCCGGACAAGTATATATTATAATGACGGACCTGCTGGACACTGTCAGCACTGCAGACTCCTAAAGTAAGCTACTAGTATCAAGAAGATAGAAAAAAAAAACACCACAGGTAGGTGGTATACAATTATGGATGGACGAGCGACTGCCGACACAGAGGTAGCTACAGCCGTGGACTACCATACTGCGTCTGCTGCTAATATAGACTGGATGATAATGATATAAAAAATATATATATATCTCACTACTGCAGCCGGACAGGTATATATTATATAATTAATGACGGACCTGCTGGACACTGTCAGCAGAATGCGTTTATAGAATAAAAACACCACACGACGAGTGTTTAACTTTTTCAGGCAGACAATCACAATATACTGGTGGTCACTGGTCACTGGTCAGTCACACTGGCAGTGGCACTCTGGCAGCAAAAGTGTGCACTGTTAAAATATGTACTCCTGCTATAACTGCTCCCCAGTCTCCCCCACAATTAAGCTGTGTGAGCACTGAGCACTCAGCACAGTCAGATATACATAGATGATGCAGCACACTGAGGCTGAGCACAGGTATGGTATACTGTTACTGTGTCACTGTGTATCGTTTTTTTTCAGGCAGAGAACGGATTATATAAATAATAATATAATAAAACTGCACTGGTGGTCACTGGTCAGTCACTAGTAAACTCTGCACTCTCTGAGTACTCCTAAGCTCCAGTAATTCAAGTGTCTCACTCTCAATCTCACTCTCTCTCTTCTAATCTAAATGGAGAGGACGCCAGCCACGTCCTCTCCCTATGAATCTCAATGCACGTGTGAAAATGGCGGCGACGCGCGGCTCCTTATATAGAATCCGAGTCTCGCGATAGAATCCGAGCCTTGCGAGAATCCGACAGCGGGATGATGACGTTCGGGCGCGCTCGGGTTAGCCGAGCAAGGCGGGAAGATCCGAGTCTGCCTCGGATCCGTGTAAAAAGGCTGAAGTCGGGGGGGTTCGGATTCCGAGGAACCGAACCCGCTCATCACTAATAAATGCCCCCAGTGCCAGAAACATAAATGCCCCCACAGTGCAGATATGCCTCCACAGTGCCAGATACATAAATGCCCCCAGTGGCAGATACATAAATACCCCCACAGTGCAGCTATGACCCCACAGTGCCAGATATTCACTCACAGGTCACAATACCAGCGCTGCGGTGCTGGGAGCCGGGAGGGGGAGTCTTGCTGTGGGCGCAGGCGGACAGATCAAAACTACTGTGTGCGCGCTATACGCGCTGCACGGCGTCTGACATCAGACGCCGGCGCCGCACAACGCGCTGCATAGTGCGCACACAAGCGGCCGGGGCCAGGACACTGCAGGCTGGCTCCAGACAGGAATATGGCGGCGCCAGCGTGTGGCGCCCCGCGCGGCCGCTCTATTCGAACATGCCTGGAGCTGGCCCTGAGGAGGTGTGAGCACTGGAGGGAGGGATCAGCTCTTATATCTCCCTCTCCAAGAGGTCACATGACCCCTCCTGAGGTGATGCCCCACCCACTGGCAATCACGCCACTGGATGATTGACAGCTAGGAGCACAAGGAGTTGCTAGAATGTTCTGTCAGTCACTGGCCACCAATGTGTACACATATAATACATATCAATAAAAATACATATGACTGGGGTACATACATGAATTATTTTTCCTTTTTACATTGTCTACCTTGTATTACACATAAAGTACAATATAAAGTATAAATATATAAATTATTCATAGAAAAATGACCTCACTTTTACCTATTTCTGTTCACATATATATGTTTAACCCTAGGGTTAGGGTTACATAAGCCTGCACAGATGCCCAGATGGAGAGGGGAGACTGACCCTGCGGCCCAGCGCTGCCGGCACAAGGCTACAGTTATACAATGTAGCGGGCAGCACTGCAGCTGGCGGAGGTGTATGTAGATGGTGCACTCACAGCACAAGTGCGCTGTGTACTAAGCACCACCCGCCCACGACTAGTTATGGCCCTGGCAATACAGGTTCAATTGTACGTTTATAGGGTGTGGGCTGTCTCACCCATGTCTGTAACAACATCTAGCAACCCTCTGGGATGTCTCCCATACAACAATTTAAGGGCCTAGTTCAAGGTTGATTGCAAAGCAACATTCTCCTCTAATGGGCAAAACCATGTGCACTGCAGGTGAGGCAGATGTAACATGTGCAGAGAGAGTTAGATTTGGGTGGGTTATATTGTTTCTGTGCAGGGTAAATACTGGCTGCTTTATTTTTACACTGCAATTTAGATTGCAGATTGAACACACCCCACCCAAATCTAAGGGGCCCTACACATTTGACGATGCGCCGCCGAGGTGCCCGACGGCCGAAACGGCCGACGAGCAACCCGGCGGCGGGGGGGCAGTGGTGGGGGGAGTGAAGTTTCTTCACTCCCCCCGTCACGCGGCTGCATTGAAGTGCAGGCAAATATGGACGAGATCGTCCATATTGGCCTGCATGCACAGCCGACGGGAGACCAGCAATGAACGAGCGCGGGGACGCACATCGTTCATCGCTGGAGTCTCCACACTGAAAGATATGAACGAGTTCTCGTTCATTTATGAACGAGATCGTTCATATCTTTCAGAAAATCGGCCAGTGTGTAGGGCCTATAACTCTCTCTGCACATGTTACATCTGCCCTCCCCTGCAGTGCACATGGGGGGTAATTCCAAGTTGATCGCAGCAGGATTTTTGTTAGCAATGTGGCAAAACCATGTACACTGCAGGGGGGCAGATATAACATGTGCAGAGAGAGTTAGATTTGGGTGGGGTGTGTTCAATCTGCAATCTAATTTGCAGTGTAAAAATAAAGCAGCCAGTATTTACCCTGCACAGAAACAATATAACCCACCCAAATCTAACTCTTTCTGCACATGTTACATCTGCCCCCCCCCCCCCCCCCCTGCAGTGCACATGGTTTTGCCCAATTGCTAAAAAAAAATCCTGCTGCGATCAATTTGGAATTACCCCCCATGGGCCCTCATTCCGAGTTGTTCGCTCGCTAGCTGCTTTTAGCAGCTTTGCACACGCTAAGCCGCCGCCTACTGGGAGTGAATCTTAGCTGTGCAGAATAGCGATCAGAAATTTCTTAGTGGTTTCAGAGTAGCTCGACACTTACTCTGCCACTGCGATCAGTTCAGTCCTTTTCGTTCCTGGTTTGACGTCACAAACACACCCAGCGTTCGCCCAGACACTCCCCCGTTTCTCCAGACACTCCCCCGTTTCTTCAGACACTCCCCCGTTTTTCCCAGAAACGGTAGCGTTTTTTCGCACACGCCCATAAAACGGCAAGTTTCCGCTCAGAAACACCCACTTCCTGTCAATCACATTACGATCACCAGAACGGAGAAATTTCTTTGTTAAGTCGTGAGTAAAATACCAAACTTCTTAGCAAATTTACTTGGCGCAGGCGCGGTGCGAACAATGCGCATGCGCAGTTTGCGGAAATTTGCTGCGATGCGAAGAAAAATAACGAGCGAACAACTCGGAATGAGGGCCATGGTTTTGCCCATTAGAGAAAAAGTTGTTTTGCAATTAACCTTGAATTAGGTCCTAAAATGAGAGAATCCCATAGAAGACTGATGTAGCTGGGCATGCGTATGCACCACAACGAGCACGTGTGTCGGACAACAACAAAGGGCATCGCCGGTCAGCGACGGGATTGTGCGAAACATCTGATTGCACGGGCGTTCGCAAGGTGATTGACAGGAGGAAGTCATTTGTGGCATACTTGCCTACTCTCCCGGAAACTGCGGGAGGCTCCCATTTTTTGGGGTAGCCCCCCGCACCCCCAGAAAAGTAGGCAGATCTCCCGCATCCTGATTGCACCCTAGTGATGCGGGCAGGATGGAGACATACTCTCCCGTATTCGGGGGTCCGTGGGGAGGGGAAGGGGTTCAAATGACGTGAATCACATCATTTTAGCCCCGCCCACTTCCCGCAGACCCGCAAATCACAAATATTTTCCCAATGTGGCGTTGGGGCTTGATGATGTCACAGCCCAGCTCCACCCCCGAAGTTTCCTGCATTGTCTCCTCTCTGGGCTTCTCCTGGAGAGGAGTAATTGAAAGTAGGTAAGTATGATTTGTAGGTGGTAACTGACCGACTGTACAGGTTTCCACAATCATGCAGCCAAAGCACCACTTGGACTTGCTTCTGTGTGTGAAGCACTATAGCTCCCAGCATGTCACACTGTGAAAACAGCTCTGCAGAGTATCGCACCTGCAGTTGTACTCTGTGCCATATCTTTAGCCTCAGTCCAGGCAAACACAGATCTGATTTCTGCAGGGTTCTCGAAGCTGCTGCTTCCTGTGCCAATTCTCCAGGGGAACAGATACCATCTCCTGGGGCAGATGGCAGGATGGGGCAGCTGAGAGATTGGTTTGGTGCAATTGGCCTCAGTCAGTTTTATTGAGCAGAATCAGAAATAATCATCACAATAAATACATAAAGAAACGTATCGGCGTGGCTCTGGAGCGCTACCTGACCTGAGCGGCCACGGGTCAGCGCCACACTGAGGGCCTCACTGAGGATCCAGAGCGAGTAGCGATGTAGTGATTATTGGTGGGGGTGTGAATGGAGACAGAGGCTTGTTGTGATATGAAATATACTTTATAAATGTAAAAAAAACATATACGACAATCAAATGACAGATAAAATGATGATAAAAACACAAGGAGCTCAGCAATTTCTTGTCCTGTTTAAGTTCTCAGTTAAGCGAAGGCATTCACCAAGAGGTCCATATAGGGCAGGCCTGGCCAACCTGCGACTCTCCAGCTGTTGTGAAACTACACATCCCAGCATGCTCTGCCACCGTTTTGGCATTTCCTAATAGCAAAAGTGAAGCAGGGCATGCTGGGACTTGTAGTGCCACAGGTTGGCCAGGCCTGATATAGAGTAAGGAATAATCATACCTGGTGTGACGATGTGGAGACACTGGTGGTGTAAACGCAGAGCGTGTCCAGGATAACACCCTACTGGGATCCTAGGCGTGTCACCGGTAGATGATGAAGTCCAAACATGGGTCAAAAATGAATCTTAGTAAATCTACCCCTATGAGTCTGAAACTGCGGCACTTAACACACCCGTCATTGTCATGGACCAGAGACTCACCTCCGGTGATGGTCTCCGGGGGCTCCCTGTCAGATGGCTAGCGCTGCGGCACTGAACACACCCTCCATTCAGCTATTGGTTCAGGATATGCCAGTTGCAGGAGGCTTGCTCTCTGGGTGTGATTGATGCAGGTGGTCTTCCTGACCCCACTCCCATCCCACAGCACAGTGGCGGAACTTTCGCCGGTGCAGGTGGTGCAATGCACCGGGGCCCTCAGCAATGAAGGGGCCCTGATTAGTCAGACTGCACCGACTCATCTTTATTTTGTATTGCTGCACATAGCCACGGGACGTAACGAAGCATGAGGAGGTGGACCGGCTGGAGGAGCAGGAGGTAGCCCACTACCATTCCCTCCCCTCTCCTCCCATCCTCCACTCTCACAGATACGCTGCAGCCCGCTACTGCCGGGGTCTGACGTCATGATCTAGAGACCGACCCCAGCGCGAGAACTATAAAGAGGAGAGAAGCCCACCTGAGTCCCTGTCCCCTGATCAAGCCAATCATCCCTTCCGGCACGGGTCACCTCCATCACGCTCTATCCTGGCTTTACACCTGCTGGGTCGGCCAGGTGAGGACACCCTGCTGCAGTTACCTGCTGCGCACAAGTCACCGACTGGGCAAGTTATTACTCCATCAATAACTATACCTCCGATTTACTGACTGTAAACCTGCGCTCTCTCCCTCTCTCTTTTCATGTCTCTCTATGGCTGGAACACTGATCGCGGGTCATCGCCGGACATCGCAACAATGCCAATCCCATATGTACTAACATATGCGATTAGTATCGCAGTGCGATGCCGGGGGTCCCTGCGATCAGTGTTACTGCCGAGGAGAGGGTTTCTGCTGGCCTCCGTAACCTCCAAGCAGTGGGCGGTGACGTGTGCTGGGAGTCCCTGGGCTCCTCCCCCCTGCAGCTGGAAGGAGACAAGGCTGCGCTGCGGGGGAGAAGGAGGAGGGGGGCCGCACCAGCTTACTGCACAGGTACAGTGTGCCGGGGGGTGGGAGATTGTCGTGAGCGGCGCAGGGCGGCGGCGACGGGATGCGGTGGTAGCGGTGGCGGTAAGAAGCCCATAGGCTTCTATAGGGTATCGCCATCAAAAGATGCCGATACCCTAGACGTAAACCCGGCGGCCGGGTCTTAGTACATTTGAAAATGCGGTAAAACCCCTGAAATGGGGATTTTTCCCTTTAGTACATCCCGGCCTATGTCTCTCTCTCCATGAGCCGAATGTAATGACACCTGAGATCGCTGGAGGTGCGAGATGACGGCTGATCTAGGACGTTTTTGTAAAGGGGCAATCACTTACATGGCAAAACCACACCTGACAAAACCACACCTGACAAAACCACACCTGACAAAACCACGCCTTGTAAGTGATTATCTCTTTAAAAAAAATCATCCAAGATCGGCCGTCATCTCGCACCACCAGCGATCTCGGCTTCATTACATCCATGTTTGTCTCTCTCTCTCTTCATGTGTCTCTCTCTCTCTTCATGTGTGCCTCTCCATGGTGGTCATTCCGAGTTGTTCGCTCGTTGACGATTTTCGCTATGCTGCGATTTGTTGATAAATGCGCATGGTACACAAAACTTAGTCGATTTGCTGGTGTTCGTGGCGGGACCCCCCGTGACTGCTGTCAGTGAAGGTCCCGCCAGCCAATCAGGGAGCGCCACGTCATGGCACTCTCCTGATTGACAGTGCAGGAGCGCACAGCCTGTTAGAGGAGCGCACTGGTTACAATGTAGCGTAGTGGTGCTCCATTGTAACCAATGATGGGAACTTTGCGGTCTGCGATTAACCGCAAGTTAATTGGGGTCACTCTTGTGGGGTCACTAGGCTCTGCGACCGCTTTCTTCGTAAAACCCACATGTAACCCAGCAGCAACGTCGCGCACGCGAAGTGCGGCTGCCGTGCATGCGCATTCCGGACCCGTTCGCCCCGTAGCGACAAACCGCTACGTGCGAACGGGTCGGAATGACCCCCTATATGAATATACAGTACCCAGACTGGCATTACAGATTTAAAAGGGAGCTGACTCCATTTTAGGCACAAAATTACCTCAGCCAGTATAAAAAAGAGTGGTGTGTGCCATTGAAGGGGCGGGGCTTCACTATGAGCAGATCCAGCATCTCACCAGCGCCATTTTCACTCTGCAGTGGACACAGACGCTGACTGACAGGGATGCGCAGCTCTTCCGGAGAGACTCCAGATTGCCTCAGCGGTACCAGGGGGTCATAGCAGGGGGGAGCGATTATTAGTGTACTGAGACCTTAATATAGGTACTTAGGGGTATATTTACTAAGGTCCCGATTTTGACCGAGATGCCGTTTTTTCTTCAAAGTGTCATCTCGGGAATTTACTAAGCAAAAATCACGGCAGTGATGAGGGCATTCGTAATATTTTGGAAGTCCTAGGAAAAAATCACGAATCAATACACCATCGGTCAAATATGCCTGCAATTTGGTAGAAATCGGGAATTTACTAAAAAGTGCAAATCACAAACACTGCCGACAATAGCCAAACACTGCCGTGATAAAATACAAATCGTGAAAAAGTGCTAAAAAATAACAGACCTGCTTTTTTATCCCGTGTTTGGATGGGTTTAAGCCAAACCAGCCTCGGGCTCTTTGAGCCGGTCCTGGTTGCAAAAATATGGGGAAAAAATTGACAGGGGTTCCCCCATATTTAAACAACCAGCACCGGGCTCTGCGCCTGGTCCTGGTGCCAAAAATACGGGGGACAAAAAGCGTAGGGGTCCCCCGTATTTTAGAAACCAGCACCGGGCTCCACTAGCTGGACAGATAATGCCACAGCCGGGGGTCACTTTTATACAGCGCCCTGCGGCCGTGGCATTAAATACCCAACTAGTCACCCCTGGCCGGGGTACCCTGGGGGAGTGGGAACCCCTTAAATCAAGGGGTCCCCCCCCTCCAGCCACCCAAGGGCCAGGGGTGAAGCCCGAGGCTGTCCCCCCCATCCAATGGGCTGCGGATGGGGGGCTGATAGCCTTTGTTGTAAGTTATGAATATTGTTTTTAGTAGCAGTACTACAAGTCCCAGCAAGCCTCCCCCACAAGCTGGTACTTGGAGAACCACAAGTATCAGCATGCGGCGGAAAACCTGGCCCGCTGGTACCTGTAGTACTACTACTAAAAAAATACCCCAATAAAGACATAACACACACACCTTGAAAGTATAACTTTAATTCATACATCCACACCACCATATACACATACTTACCTTATGTTCACACGAGGGTCGGTTCTCTTCTCCATGTAGAATCCATGGTGTACCTGTTGAAAAAATCCTACTCACCAAATCCAGTGTAGAGGGCTCCTCGGATAATCCATTTGTAATCCACGTACTTGTAAAAATAAAAAAACGGACACCCGACCACGAACTGAAAGGGGCCCCATGTTTTCACATGGGACCCCTTTCCCCGAATGCCAGAAACCCCCTCTGACTTATGTCTAAGAGGGTTCCATCAGCCAATCAGGGAGCGCCACGTTGTGGCACCCTCCTGATCGGCTGTGTGCTCCTGTACTGTATGACAGGCAGCACCCGGCAGTGTTACAATGTAGTGCCTATGCGCTCCATTGTAACCAATGGTGGGAACTTTGTGGTCAGCGGTTGACCGAAAGTAACCTCACCGCTGACCACAAAGTTCCCACCATTGGTTACAATGGAGCGCATAGGCGCTACATTGTAACACTGCCGGGTGCTGCCTGTCATACAGTACAGGAGCACACAGCCGATCAGGATGGTGCCACAACGTTCTTCCTGCACTATTACTTAGTTAAGTATCCTGGTTGGTTCAGTTGTTGCTGTTCCTGGTTTTATGTTTGGTTAGCATGGCTTTCCCCTTGTTCTGTGTGTGCTGGTTTGTAATCTCACCACTTTCCTTATCTATCCTTCTTTCAAAGTATGTCCGTCTCCTCGGGCACAGTTTCTTAGACTGAGTCTGGTAGGAGAGGCATAGAGGGAGGAGCCAGTGCACACTATCAAATTCTTAAAATTCCCAAGGCTCCTAGTGGACCCTTCTATACCCCATGGTACTATATGGATTCCCAGTATCCCCTACAGACTACGAGAAAAGTATTTACTGGTAGGTAATTAAAATCCTATTTTATCTCCTATATAATAGCCAAGATCTGTGATCTTGTGATTCATTTGCTAACGCTGGGCGGAGTCACAACAGTGGGCGGAGTTAGTCAAATGAGTCACAGATCTGGCCAAATCTATAGGACACTAGGAGCAGCTGCAGAAGCAGATAGTATGGACATGGCACAGGCAGGGTGCATACCTCCCAGCTTTCACACACACACACACACACACACACACACACACACACACACACACACGTCGAAAAGGGGGCGTGGCTTCACGGGAGGGCCCCCGTTTTCGTCAGTGAGGTGGCATGCCCAGCGCTCTGAGAGCTGCTGGCATGCCCCCAGGGGCTGATTATGAGTCCGGGGGGCCCAGGGCACTTGTGACAGGGGAGCCCTATCTCATTGCTGTGCCTGCTGTGGGTTGGGGGCGTGGCCTAATCGCGGGACGCGAGGCCACGCCTCATTATGCAAATTCCGGGATTTTTTTTTTTTTTTTTTTTATGGAATTTTGGCCCCTCAGCTAGAGGTAAATCCAGAGGACGTGGTCGCTCCCCCCCTACACACCCGCACAGGCAGAAGCAAGCAGGGAGACTGCTGCCTCCCTGTAACACCACAGACCTGCCAATACGCAGCAGCGTGTGCTGACTGTAGCACAATGCTGCCGCTGTTGCTGGCAGGACGGGGGGGGGGAGCTTCTGAGCTGGGACAGAGCTACTCGAGCCGGGGGGCCCCCTAAAACTGTGGGGCCTACGGTACGTACCGCCTGCCCCCCCCCCTTAATCCGGCTCTGCTGCTGGAACCCCCCCTTAATCCGTACCCCCTGATGCCCCATCTCCCTCTGTCTCCACTATTCACCGCTGCTCTGCTAAGCAGAACAGCGAGTACAGGAGCTTTCCAACTGCTCCCCCCCCCCCACCGCAGGACACTGCGACCCGCGGGTGGGACAGCGGGACAGACCCCAAAAAATGGGACTGTCCCGCGAAAATTGGGACATTTGGGAGGTATGGGGGTGTGTGAGGGGGTATGCCATACTTGACCCCCACATCAGCATACTCAGCAGGGTCTCTCTGGCGGGGAGGAGCGTCACATTCTGGCACACTCCACGCTTCTTAGCTGTAGTTTTGTGTGTCACCAGCCGCTGTGCACTTTCCGTACTGCCTCTGTTATCTCCAGCCCCTGCGACCCCACCGCTAGCTGCAGCGCTGCCACCCGCAGTGAGTTGCGCCCAGCTCCTTCACACACTTTAGCCGGCGGGTAGCGCTGCAGAAGTCCGCGCTGCTTGCAGGCTCTGACCCCCTCCTCCCTCCAGCATCAGCGTCTCCTGGGAGCTAACCAGTCACTCCCAGTCTCCCCTTACCATAGTGCCCAGCAGCCGTGAGGTCCGCGCCTCGTGCATGCTATGACCCCCTCCTCCCTCCAGCCGCAGCATCTCCTGGGGGCTAACCAGTCACTCCCAGTCTCACCTTACCACAGTGCCCGGCAGCTGCGCGAGGTCTGTGGTGTGTGACTGAGGAGGGGGGGAGTAATGCGGACGGGCAGAGGAAGCAGGAATACAGCCTAAGAGAGTCAGCCATGCCAAGTCTCCACCAGCAGCAGATGCCAACAGGTTGGAGTGGAACAGCAGCAGCCAGCAGCAGTGACTCCGGTAAGACACATCTGTCTGTCACCACTGTTCTGTCCCTAATACCAATCTCTCCCGTGCCCTGTGTTCTGTCATGTCCCTGTCACCCCTGGCCTTGACCTGCCACCCTTATCCTGGCCCTTTCACCCTTATCCTGGCCCTTTCACCCTTATCCTGGCCCTGTCACCCTTATGCTGGCCCTGCTACCCCTATCCTGGCCCTGTCACCCCTGTGCTTGCCCTGTCAACCCTATACTGGCCCTGTCACCCCTGTCCTGGTCCTGCCGCCCCTACACTGACCCTGTCACCCCTATCCTGTCCCTGTCATTTCTGTCCTGGCCCCGTCGCCCATGTCCTGGCCCCGTCACCCCTGTCCTGGCCCGTCACCCCTGTTCTGACCCTGTCACCCCTGTTCTGACCCTGTCACCCCTGTCCTGGCCCAGTCAACCCTGTTCTGACCCTGTCACCCCTGTCCTGGCCCTGTTACTGCATACCCTCCAACTACCTTTTTGGCAGGTTCAGTACCCGCAGCACCTCCAGACCTCTCCCCAATGCACCACACCTCCGCACCTTCCCCTCCACCACATGCGGCACTCCACCCCTCCCCCACATGCTGTGCCTCCAGACCCCCTACACCACCCGCGGCTCCCACTCCTCCGCCCCTTCACCACCCCCAGCAATCTCCAGGCCCCCTCCACCATTCACCCCCCTTATATGTCTCCCCCACACCTGCCCCCCTCCACCCGCAGCATCTGCAGACACCCTCCTCCATCCGCGGTTCCCCCCTCACCCACCCCTTCCCCACCAATGGCACCCCCGCACCTGCCCCACCACCACCTGCAGCACCTCCGGACCTCCTTCCCCATCTGCCGCAACACCCGTACCTGCCCCTCCCCTACCCATGGCGCCTACGGACCCCTACCCCACCAGTGGCACTCCCGCCCCTTCCCATCCCACAGCACCTCCGGAACCCTTCACCCATCTGCAACATCCCCACACCTGCCCCTCCCCCACCCATGGCACCCCTGCCCCTCCCCCACCTGCAGTGTCTCCGGACCCCTCCCCCATCTGCATCCCCCACTCCTCTGCCCCTCCCCCACCCGCAGCACCTCCCAACCCTTCCCCATCCGGGCCCCACCCCCACTTCCGCCCCCCCTCCATCCGCAGCATCTACAGACACCATCCGCAGTACCCCCCGCACCCGCTACATTCTGTACATTGTGGTCTGCAGGTGCTGTTCACGCCGTCGCAAGGGGCTGCGCCTCCTTCACCATCGCACACCCTTTCATTGTGCAATATTTAACCACTAACAAAGGAATGCAGGTGATACTCCATATAACACAAATATTGAACCCCAGAAAGGCATGCAAGGGTTAAGGGGGCGTAGCCCCTTGCGACGGTGTGAAGAGCGCCCGTAGGGCGCGATGAAGCACCTAGTTTATATATATATATATATAACAAATATTAAAAGTTATATTTAATGTTTAATTTTTATTCTTTATTTTTGTGCGCCATTAAAAGACAAATCTTTTCTTCTTACCATGAGGTTCATATACTTTCTGAGGATGCAGACTGGTGTAATACTCTGCATCAGCCCATCAGTGCGGAACGCTCTTACTTCAGGATGTTCTGGATTGCAGCGTTTATACGTTGCTACCATGATCCATCTGTACTTACGGTATATGTACTTATACGGCAGAATAAAAGGTCTTTGTTGCACACACAGGAGGTACAGACCTTCCTAAGCCTCGCAGCGGATTTTCCTGCGTGGATGATGCGCTGGGAACTGAGAATTTCATGGTCTATAAAGTTATGATTGTTTATAAGTTAGAAAGCACTTTCTCCGAGGAGAGTCTGTACATAAAGATCTCACCGTGCGTAAAGGAGCAATAAGCACGATTCTGCCCTGTCTCTCTGACCTACCTCTGTACTATCCAGAGAACATATGCTGCGTGCATCATCTGGGTCACACATGACACCCGCCTGTAGCTAGTGATTCATGGCTGTGTGTCTCTTATAAGGGTCAGCTTGTGAAAAAGGTTTCATATGTAGGAATTCCAGGTACTGTACATGCACAATCTCTCACCATACAGGGGAACATGTGCTGAGCAGTTGAATGAATTGTTTTCTTGTTTGATCTGGGTATGAGGAACAAGGGTCGGGTCACACCTGCAGTCAGTACAATGGCTTCTATACTGTGTTCGCAGTCATGCCGCTCCAGCATTTCAGTGTTGATAGAGCCAGAGTATAACTGAGAGCAGTGCGTCATTTGCTAAATAATGCTCCGTGCCAAGTCTGTCATGACTCGCATAGGAAACAAAAGGTGAGGCTGCGCTGAATTAAGTCAGTAAATCAACAATTGGTAAAAGTATATGTTATGGTATCACAATTTATTAATAATAGAAAAATATTAATTCATATTATAAAATCAGTAAAAAATGCATGCATATCGTTATATAGTAAAAGTATGAATTCATACGTAGGTAAAGGTAATATTACCCAATGGGCCAGGCACTTGGTAAACGTAGGGAATGGGAGTCCGTTCCAAAGGTTTTCCCCTGAGGCTGTATATTAGGTCCAATGTGGCAAAAGTTTCTGGAGGTGAGCAGTGTCCAGATGGGGGTGTATAAAAAAACGTTAGAGGGTAATGTGCTCCAGAGTTTAATTGGTGAGCTCCTCATGCAACACGGTACAGGTGCACCTCCTTGATACAACTTTCTGGTGTTGGAATCCTCCAAGGTGAAACTGTACAAGGTCAGGGGATGGTCCGGTCCTCCGCTCTTACGTTCCTGGCTTTAATCTTTGAACAACTGACGGGTTTTGCTGCATTCAGCTAGCAGCTTTTTCAAAGGTGCTAGTTGAATGCAGCGAAACGCGTCATGTCATCAGTGCACCAGCTCTCAGCGTCATCAGTGCACCAGCCCTCAGCATCAACAGTGCTCCAGCCCTCCACATCATCAGTGCACCAACTGTCAGTGTTATAAGTGCACCACCCCTCAGCATCATCAGTGCTCCAGCCCTCAGAATCATCAGTGCACCAACCCTCAGCATCATCAGTGCACCAACCCTCAGCATCATCAGTGCACCAACCCTCAGCATCATCAGTGCACCAACTGTCAGTGTTATTAGTGCACCAGCCCTCCGCATCATCAGTGCACCAACCCTTAGCATAATCGGTGCACCAACCATCAGCATCATCAGTGCACCAACCCTCAGTGTCATGAGTGCACCAGCCATAAGCGTTATCAGTGCACCAGCTCTCAGCGTTACCAGTGCACCAGCCATCTGCGTCATCAGTGCACCAACCCTCAGCATTATCAGTGCACCAACCCTCAGCATCATCAGTGCACCAACACTCAGCATCATCAGTGCACCAACCCTCATTATCATCAGTGCACCAGCGTCATAAGTGCTCCAGCCCTCAGCGTCATCACTACACCAGCTTTCAGCATTATTAGTGAGCCAGCCATCAGCATCATCAGTGCATCAGCCATCAGCAGTATCAGTGCACCAACCTTCAGCGTCATCAGTGCACCAGCGTCATCAGTGCTCCAGCCCTATGTGTCATCACTGCACCAGCTCTCAGCATTATTAGTGCCCCAGCCATCAGCATCATCAGTGCACCAGCCATCAGCAGTATCAGTGCACCATCCCTCAGCGTCATCAGTGCACCAACCCTCATCATCATCAGTGCACCAGCAAGTGGTGTAACTACCAAGGGTGCAGTTGCTATGGGGCCCAAGATGTTTCCAGGGCCCGCAGCTCCCCCTGCACCCAATTCTAAGGCCCGTGGTTGCTATGGGAAACAGGTGCCAGCAGCAGCAGTGCAGTATGCCTCCCCCCTCACTGTCAGCCTGCCCCACCCTAGTTAGGTGGTCTGTACCACCTCAAGGGGCCTCCTGTGGGCTGGCCAGGCGAGACAAACTCTATAGAGTACTTCTCAGTACTGGGACGTGTGATCACCGAGCAGCAAAGGAATTCCCCGGTAGCTTGATTAGTGTCAGTATCACTGTGCATCTCTGTCCCTACTGTATGTCTGTCTCTAACATCTCTCTCTCTACCTCTCTGCTACCTCTGTCCCTGCTGCCTATGTCTGTCCCTATGGCCTCTATGTCTTTGTTGTCTCTATTTCTCCCTACGTCCCTGCTGCCACTCTCTGTCCCTACATCCCTACTGCCTCTCTATTTATTCCTACGTCTTTGCCGGTACTCTCTCTTTCTCTCTCTCTCTCTCTGTCCCTGCTGCCACTATCTCTGTCTCTCTGTCCCTGCTGGTACTCTCTCAAATCACGTCTCCCTGCAGGACACCTGAGTTGGGGCCCCTTAAATATTTTGCTATGGGGCCGACAAAGTTCTAGTTACACCCTTGGCTCAAGAATTCTGCGTCATCAGTGCTCCAGCTCTCAGCGTTATCAGTGCCCCAGCCATCATCATCACCAATGCACCAGCCATCACCGTTATCAGTGTTACAGCTCTCAGTGTCATCAGTGCACCAACCATCAGCGTCATCAGTGCACCACTCTCAGCGTTATCAGTACACCAGCCATCAGCATGATCAGTACTCAAGCTCTCAGCATCATCACTGCACCAGCCATCAGCGTCGTCAGTGCTCAAGCCATCAGCATCATCAGTGCTCCAGCTGTCAGCGTCATTAGTGCAACAGTCATTGGCGTCATCAGTGCACTAGCCATAAGCGTCATCAGTGTACCACCCGTCAGCATCATCGGTGCTCCAGCTCAGCATCATCCGTGCAACAACCATCAACGTCATCAGTGCTCCATCTCTCAGCGTCATTAGTGCTCCAGCCATCAGCATCATCAGTGCTCCAGCTCTCAACGTCATCAGTGCTCCAGCTCTTAGCGTCATCAGTGCACCAGCAATCAGCATCATCAGTGCACCTGCTCTCAGCATCATCAGTGCTCCAGCTCTCAGCGTCATCAGTGCACCAACCATCAATGTCATCAGTGCACCTGCTCTCAGAATCATCAGTGCTCCAGCTCTCAGCGTCATCAGTGCACCAACCATCAGTATCATGAGTGCACAAGCTCTCAGCATCATCAGTGCTCCAGCTCTCAGCATCATCAGTGCTCCAGCTCTCAGCGTCATCAGTGCACCAACCATCAGCATCATCGGTGCTCCAGCTTTCAGTGTTATCAATGCTCCATCCATCAGCATCATCAGTGCTCCAGCTCTCAGCATTATCAGTGCACTAGCCATCAGCGTCATCAGTGCACCAGCTATCAGCGTCATCAGTGCACCAGCACTCAGCTTCATCAGTGCTCCAGCTTTCAGCATCATCAATGCACCAGCTCTCAGCATTATCAGTGCACCAACCATCAGCGTCATCAGTGCACCAGGTCTCAGCATCATCAGTGCACCAGCCATCATCTTTATCAGTGCACAAGCCATCAGCATCATCAGTGCTACAGCTCTTAGCATCATCAGTGCACCTGCTCTCAGCATCATCAGTGCCCCAGCTCTCAGCATCATCAGTGCACCAACCATCAATATCATCAGTGCACCTGCTCTCAGAATCATCAGTGCTCCAGCTCTCAGCGTCATCAGTGCACCAACCATCAGTATCATCAGTGCTCCAGCTCTCAGCATCATCAGTGCTCCAGCTCTCAGCATTATCAGTGCACTAGCCATCAGCGTCATCAGTGCACCAGCACTCAGCTTCATCAATGCTCCAGCTCTCAGCGTCATCAGTGCACCAGCTCTCAGCGTCATCAGTGCACCAACCATCAGTATCATGAGTGCACAAACTCTCAGCATCATCAGTGCTCCAGCTCTCAGCGTCATCAGTGCACCAACCATCAATGTCATCAGTGCACCTGCTCTCAGAATCATCAGTGCTCCAGCTCTCAGCGTCATCAGTGCACCAACCATCAGTATCATGAGTGCACAAGCTCTCAGCATCATCAGTGCTCCAGCTCTCAGCATCATCAGTGCTCCAGCTCTCAGCGTCATCAGTGCACCAACCATCAGCATCATCGGTGCTCCAGCTTTCAGTGTTATCAATGCACCATCCAACAGCATCATCAGTGCTCCAGCTCTCAGCATTATCAGTGCACTAGCCATCAGCGTCATCAGTGCACCAGCTATCAGCATCATCAGTGCACCAGCACTCAGCTTCATCAATGCTCCAGCTCTCAGCGTCATCAGTGCTCCAGCTTTCAGCATCATCAATGCACCAGCTCTCAGCATTATCAGTGCACCAACCATCAGCGTCATCAGTGCACCAGGTCTCAGCATCATCAGTGCACCAGCCATCATCGTTATCAGTGCACAAGCCATCAGCATCATCAGTGCTACAGCTCTTAGCGTCATCAGTGCACCAGCAATCAGGATCATCAGTGCACCTGCTCTCAGCATCATCAGTGCTCCAGCTCTCAGCGTCATCAGTGCACCAACCATCAATATCATCAGTGCACCTGCTCTCAGAATCATCAGTGCTCCAGCTCTCAGCATCATCAGTGCTCCAGCTCTCAGCATCATCAGTGCTCCAGCTCTCAGAGTCATCAATGCACCAACCATCAGCATCATCGGTGCTCCAGCTTTCAGTGTTATCAGTGCTCCATCCATCAGCATCATCAGTGCTCCAGCTCTCAGCATTATCAGTGCACTAGCCATCAGCGTCATCAGTGCACCAGCACTCAGCTTCATCAATGCTCCAGCTCTCAGCGTCATCAGTGCACCAGCTCTCAGCGTCATCAGTGCACCAACCATCAGTATCATGAGTGCACAAGCTCTCAGCATCATCAGTGCTCCAGCTCTCAGCGTCATCAGTGCACCAACCATCAATGTCATCAGTGCACCTGCTCTCAGAATCATCAGTGCTCCAGCTCTCAGCGTCATCAGTGCACCAACCATCAGTATCACGAGTGCACAAGCTCTCAGCATCATCAGTGCTCCAGCTCTCAGCGTCATCAGTGCACCAACCATCAGCATCATCGGTGCTCCAGCTTTCAGTGTTATCAATGCTCCATCCATCAGCATCATCAGTGCTCCAGCTCTCAGCATTATCAGTGCACTAGCCATCAGCGTCATCAGTGCACCAGCTATCAGCGTCATCAGTGCACCAGCACTCAGCTTCATCAATGCTCCAGCTCTCAGCGTCATCAGTGCTCCAGCTTTCAGCATCATCAATGCACCAGCTCTCAGCATTATCAGTGCACCAACCATCAGCGTCATCAGTGCACCAGGTCTCAGCATCATCAGTGCACCAGCCATCATCGTTATCAGTGCACAAGCCATCAGCATCATCAGTGCTACAGCTCTTAGCGTCATCAGTGCACCAGCAATCAGCATCATCAGTGCACCTGCTCTCAGCATCATCAGTGCTCCAGCTCTCAGCGTCATCAGTGCACCAACCATCAATATCATCAGTGCACCTGCTCACAGAATCATCAGTGCTCCAGCTCTCAGCGTCATCAGTGCACCAACCATCAGTATCATCAGTGCTCCAGCACTCAGCATCATCAGTGCTCCAGCTCTCAGCATCATCAGTGCTCCAGCTCTCAGCGTCATCAGTGCACCAACCATCAGCATCATCGGTGCTCCAGCTTTCAGTGTTATCAGTGCTCCATCCATCAGCATCATCAGTGCTCCAGTTCTCAGCATTATCAGTGCACTAGCCATCAGCGTCATCAGTGCACCAGCACTCAGCTTCATCAATGCTCCAGCTCTCAGCGTCATCAGTGCACCAGCTCTCAGCGTCATCAGTGCACCAACCATCAGTATCATGAGTGCACAAGCTCTCAGCATCATCAGTGCTCCAGCTCTCAGCGTCATCAGTGCACCAACCATCAGCATCATCGGTGCTCCAGCTTTCAGTGTTATCAGTGCTCCATCCATCAGCATCATCAGTGCTCCAGCTCTCAGCATTATCAGTGCACTAGCCATCAGCGTCATCAGTGCACCAGCACTCAGCTTCATCAATGCTCCAGCTCTCAGCGTCATCAGTGCTCCAGCTTTCAGCATCATCAATGCACCAGCTCTCAGCATTATCAGTGCACCAACCATCAGCGTCATCAGTGCACCAGGTCTCAGCATCATCAGTGCACCAGCCATCATCGTTATCAGTGCACAAGCCATCAGCATCATCAGTGCTACAGCTCTTAGCGTCATCAGTGCACCAGCAATCAGCATCATCAGTGCACCTGCTCTCAGCATCATCAGTGCTCCAGCTCTCAGCATCATCAGTGCACCAACCATCAATATCATCAGTGCACCTGCTCTCAGAATCATCAGTGCTCCAGCTCTCAGCATCATCAGTGTTCCAGCTCTCAGCATCATCAGTGCTCCAGCTCTCAGCGTCATCAGTGCACCAACCATCAGCATCATCGGTGCTCCAGCTTTCAGTGTTATCAGTGCTCCATCCATCAGCATCATCAGTGCTCCAGCTCTCAGCATTATCAGTGCACTAGCCATCAGCGTCATCAGTGCACCAGCACTCAGCTTCATCAATGCTCCAGCTCTCAGCGTCATCAGTGCACCAGCTCTCAGCGTCATCAGTGCACCAACCATCAGTATCATGAGTGCACAAGCTCTCAGCATCATCAGTGCTCCAGCTCTCAGCGTCATCAGTGCACCAACCATCAATGTCATCAGTGCACCTGCTCTCAGAATCATCAGTGCTCCAGCTCTCAGCGTCATCAGTGCACCAACCATCAGTATCACGAGTGCACAAGCTCTCAGCATCATCAGTGCTCCAGCTCTCAGCGTCATCAGTGCACCAACCATCAGCATCATCGGTGCTCCAGCTTTCAGTGTTATCAATGCTCCATCCATCAGCATCATCAGTGCTCCAGCTCTCAGCATTATCAGTGCACTAGCCATCAGCGTCATCAGTGCACCAGCTATCAGCGTCATCAGTGCACCAGCACTCAGCTTCATCAATGCTCCAGCTCTCAGCGTCATCAGTGCTCCAGCTTTCAGCATCATCAATGCACCAGCTCTCAGCATTATCAGTGCACCAACCATCAGCGTCATCAGTGCACCAGGTCTCAGCATCATCAGTGCACCAGCCATCATCGTTATCAGTGCACAAGCCATCAGCATCATCAGTGCTACAGCTCTTAGCGTCATCAGTGCACCAGCAATCAGCATCATCAGTGCACCTGCTCTCAGCATCATCAGTGCTCCAGCTCTCAGCGTCATCAGTGCACCAACCATCAATATCATCAGTGCACCTGCTCACAGAATCATCAGTGCTCCAGCTCTCAGCGTCATCAGTGCACCAACCATCAGTATCATCAGTGCTCCAGCACTCAGCATCATCAGTGCTCCAGCTCTCAGCATCATCAGTGCTCCAGCTCTCAGCGTCATCAGTGCACCAACCATCAGCATCATCGGTGCTCCAGCTTTCAGTGTTATCAGTGCTCCATCCATCAGCATCATCAGTGCTCCAGTTCTCAGCATTATCAGTGCACTAGCCATCAGCGTCATCAGTGCACCAGCACTCAGCTTCATCAATGCTCCAGCTCTCAGCGTCATCAGTGCACCAGCTCTCAGCGTCATCAGTGCACCAACCATCAGTATCATGAGTGCACAAGCTCTCAGCATCATCAGTGCTCCAGCTCTCAGCGTCATCAGTGCACCAACCATCAGCATCATCGGTGCTCCAGCTTTCAGTGTTATCAGTGCTCCATCCATCAGCATCATCAGTGCTCCAGCTCTCAGCATTATCAGTGCACTAGCCATCAGCGTCATCAGTGCACCAGCACTCAGCTTCATCAATGCTCCAGCTCTCAGCGTCATCAGTGCTCCAGCTTTCAGCATCATCAATGCACCAGCTCTCAGCATTATCAGTGCACCAACCATCAGCGTCATCAGTGCACCAGGTCTCAGCATCATCAGTGCACCAGCCATCATCGTTATCAGTGCACAAGCCATCAGCATCATCAGTGCTACAGCTCTTAGCGTCATCAGTGCACCAGCAATCAGCATCATCAGTGCACCTGCTCTCAGCATCATCAGTGCTCCAGCTCTCAGCATCATCAGTGCACCAACCATCAATATCATCAGTGCACCTGCTCTCAGAATCATCAGTGCTCCAGCTCTCAGCATCATCAGTGTTCCAGCTCTCAGCATCATCAGTGCTCCAGCTCTCAGCGTCATCAGTGCACCAACCATCAGCATCATCGGTGCTCCAGCTTTCAGTGTTATCAGTGCTCCATCCATCAGCATCATCAGTGCTCCAGCTCTCAGCATTATCAGTGCACTAGCCATCAGCGTCATCAGTGCACCAGCACTCAGCTTCATCAATGCTCCAGCTCTCAGCGTCATCAGTGCATCAGCTCTCAGCGTAATCAGTGCACCAACCATCAGTATCATGAGTGCACAAGCTCTCAGCATCATCAGTGCTCCAGCTCTCAGCGTCATCAGTGCACCAACCATCAATGTCATCAGTGCACCTGCTCTCAGAATCATCAGTGCTCCAGCTCTCAGCGTCATCAGTGCACCAACCATCAGTATCATGAGTGCACAAGCTCTCAGCATCATCAGTGCTCCAGCTCTCAGCATCATCAGTGCTCCAGCTCTCAGCGTCATCAGTGCACCAACCATCAGCATCATCGGTGCTCCAGCTTTCAGTGTTATCAGTGCTCCATCCATCAGCATCATCAGTGCTCCAGCTCTCAGCATTATCAGTGCACTAGCCATCAGCGTCATCAGTGCACCAGCACTCAGCTTCATCAATGCTCCAGCTCCCAGCGTCATCAGTGCACCAACCATCAGCATCATCGGTGCTCCAGCTTTCAGTGTTATCAATGCTCCATCCATCAGCATCATCAGTGCTCCAGCTCTCAGCATTATCAGCGCACTAGCCATCAGCGTCATCAGTGCACCAGCTATCAGCGTCATCAGTGCACCAGCACTTAGCTTCATCAATGCTCCAGCTCTCAGCGTCATCAGTGCTCCAGCTATCAGCATCATCAATGCACCAGCTCTCAGCATTATCAGTGCACCAACCATCAGCGTCATCAGTGCACCAGGTCTCAGCATCATCAGTGCACCAGCCATCATCGTTATCAGTGCACAAGCCATCAGCATCATCAGTGCTACAGCTCTTAGCGTCATCAGTGCACCAGCAATCAGCATCATCAGTGCACCTGCTCTCAGCATCATCAGTGCTCCAGCTCTCAGCGTCATCAGTGCACCAACCATCAATATCATCAGTGCACCTGCTCTCAGAATCATCAGTGCTCCAGCTCTCAGCGTCATCAGTGCACCAACCATCAGTATCATCAGTGCTCCAGCACTCAGCATCATCAGTGCTCCAGCTCTCAGCATCATCAGTGCTCCAGCTCTCAGCGTCATCAGTGCACCAACCATCAGCATCATCGGTGCTTCAGCTTTCAGTGTTATCAGTGCTCCATCCATCAGCATCATCAGTGCTCCAGTTCTCAGCATTATCAGTGCACTAGCCATCAGCGTCATCAGTGCACCAGCACTCAGCTTCATCAATGCTCCAGCTCTCAGCGTCATCAGTGCACCAGCTCTCAGCGTCATCAGTGCACCAACCATCAGTATCATGAGTGCACAAGCTCTCAGCATCATCAGTGCTCCAGCTCTCAGCGTCATCAGTGCACCAACCATCAGCATCATCGGTGCTCCAGCTTTCAGTGTTATCAGTGCTCCATCCATCAGCATCATCAGTGCTCCAGCTCTCAGCATTATCAGTGCACTAGCCATCAGCGTCATCAGTGCACCAGCACCAGCTTCATCAATGCTCCAGCTCTCAGCGTCATCAGTGCTCCAGCTTTCAGCATCATCAATGCACCAGCTCTCAGCATTATCAGTGCACCAACCATCAGCGTCATCAGTGCACCAGGTCTCAGCATCATCAGTGCACCAGCCATCATCGTTATCAGTGCACAAGCCATCAGCATCATCAGTGCTACAGCTCTTAGCGTCATCAGTGCACCAGCAATCAGCATCATCAGTGCACCTGCTCTCAGCATCATCAGTGCTCCAGCTCTCAGCATCATCAGTGCACCAACCATCAATATCATCAGTGCACCTGCTCTCAGAATCATCAGTGCTCCAGCTCTCAGCATCATCAGTGCTCCAGCTCTCAGCATCATCAGTGCTCCAGCTCTCAGCGTCATCAGTGCACCAACCATCAGCATCATCGGTGCTCCAGCTTCCAGTGTTATCAGTGCTCCATCCATCAGCATCATCAGTGCTCCAGCTCTCAGCATTATCAGTGCACTAGCCATCAGCGTCATCAGTGCACCAGCACTCAGCTTCATCAATGCTCCAGCTCTCAGCGTCATCAGTGCACCAGCTCTCAGCGTCATCAGTGCACCAACCATCAGTATCATGAGTGCACAAGCTCTCAGCATCATCAGTGCTCCAGCTCTCAGCGTCATCAGTGCACCAACCATCAATGTCATCAGTGCACCTGCTCTCAGAATCATCAGTGCTCCAGCTCTCAGCGTCATCAGTGCACCAACCATCAGTATCACGAGTGCACAAGCTTACAGTGTTATCAATGCTCCATCCATCAGCATCATCAGTGCTCCAGCTCTCAGCATTATCAGTGCACTAGCCATCAGCGTCATCAGTGCACCAGCTATCAGCGTCATCAGTGCACCAGCACTCAGCTTCATCAATGCTCCAGCTCTCAGCGTCATCAGTGCTCCAGCTTTCAGCATCATCAATGCACCAGCTCTCAGCATTATCAGTGCACCAACCATCAGCGTCATCAGTGCACCAGGTCTCAGCATCATCAGTGCACCAGCCATCATTGTTATCAGTGCACAAGCCATCAGCATCATCAGTGCTACAGCTCTTAGCGTCATCAGTGCACCAGCAATCAGCATCATCAGTGCACCTGCTCTCAGCATCATCAGTGCTCCAGCTCTCAGCGTCATCAGTGCACCAACCATCAATATCATCAGTGCACCTGCTCTCAGAATCATCAGTGCTCCAGCTCTCAGCGTCATCAGTGCACCAACCATCAGTATCATCAGTGCTCCAGCACTCAGCATCATCAGTGCTCCAGCTCTCAGCATCATCAGTGCTCCAGCTCTCAGCGTCATCAGTGCACCAACCATCAGCATCATCGGTGCTTCAGCTTTCAGTGTTATCAGTGCTCCATCCATCAGCATCATCAGTGCTCCAGTTCTCAGCATTATCAGTGCACTAGCCATCAGCGTCATCAGTGCACCAGCACTCAGCTTCATCAATGCTCCAGCTCTCAGCGTCATCAGTGCACCAGCTCTCAGCGTCATCAGTGCACCAACCATCAGTATCATGAGTGCACAAGCTCTCAGCATCATCAGTGCTCCAGCTCTCAGCGTCATCAGTGCACCAACCATCAGCATCATCGGTGCTCCAGCTTTCAGTGTTATCAGTGCTCCATCCATCAGCATCATCAGTGCTCCAGTTCTCAGCATTATCAGTGCACTAGCCATCAGCGTCATCAGTGCACCAGCACTCAGCTTCATCAATGCTCCAGCTCTCAGCGTCATCAGTGCACCAGCTCTCAGCGTCATCAGTGCACCAACCATCAGTATCATGAGTGCACAAGCTCTCAGCATCATCAGTGCTCCAGCTCTCAGCGTCATCAGTGCACCAACCATCAATGTCATCAGTGCACCTGCTCTCAGAATCATCAGTGCTCCAGCTCTCAGCGTCATCAGTGCACCAACCATCAGTATCATGAGTGCACAAGCTCTCAGCATCATCAGTGCTCCAGCTCTCAGCGTCATCAGTGCACCAACCATCAGCATCATCGGTGCTCCAGCTTTCAGTGTTATCAGTGCTCCATCCATCAGCATCATCAGTGCTCCAGTTCTCAGCATTATCAGTGCACTAGCCATCAGCGTCATCAGTGCACCAGCACTCAGCTTCATCAATGCTCCAGCTCTCAGCGTCATCAGTGCACCAGCTCTCAGCGTCATCAGTGCACCAACCATCAGCGTCATCAGTGCACAAGCTCTCAGCATCATCAGTGCTCCAGCTCTCAGCGTCATCAGTGCACCAACCATCAATGTCATCAGTGCACCTGCTCTCAGAATCATCAGTGCTCCAGCTCTCAGCGTCATCAGTGCACCAACCATCAGTATCATGAGTGCACAAGCTCTCAGCATCATCAGTGCTCCAGCTCTCAGCATCATCAGTGCTCCAGCTCTCAGCGTCATCAGTGCTCCAGCTCTCAGCATCATCAGTGCTCCAGCTCTCAGCGTCATCAGTGCACCAACCATCAGCATCATCGGTGCTCCAGCTTTCAGTGTTATCAGTGCTCCATCCATCAGCATCATCAGTGCTCCAGCTCTCAGCATTATCAGTGCACTAGCCATCAGCGTCATCAGTGCACCAGCACTCAGCTTCATCAATGCTCCAGCTCTCAGCGTCATCAGTGCTCCAGCTCTCAGCGTCATCAGTGCTCCAGTTTTCAGCATCATCAATGCACCAGCTCTCAGCATTATCAGTGCACCAACCATCAGCGTCATCAGTGCACCAGGTCTCAGCATCATCAGTGCACCAGCCATCATCGTTATCAGTGCACAAGCCATCAGCATCATCAGTGCTAAAGCTCTTAGTGTCATCGGTGTACCAACCATCAGCATCATCAGTGCACCAGCCTTCAGCGTTATCAGTGCACCAACCATCAGTGTCATCAGTGCTCCAGCTTTTAGTGTCATCAGTGCACCAGCTCTCAGCATCATCAATGCACCAGCTCTCAGCATCATCAGTGCAGCATTCATCAGCGTCACCAGTGCACCAGCTATCAGTGTCATCAGTGCTCCAGCTCTCAGCATCATCACTGCACCAACCATTGGCGTCATCAGTACTCCAGACATCAGCATCAGCCGCCCTCTGGGAGTGTATCTTAGTTTAGCAGAATAGCGATCGAAAGATTAGCAGAATTGCGAATAGAAAATTCTTAGCAGTTTCTGAGTAGCTCGAGACTTACTCCTACACTGCAATCATCTCAGCCCGTTTCATTCCTGGTTTGATGTCACAAACACGCCCTGCGTTCGGCCAGACACTCCCGCGTTTTATTCTGACACGCCTGCGTTTTTCCGCACACTCCCAGAAAACGGTCAGTTTCCGCCCAGAAACACCCATTTCCTGTCAATCACACTCCGATCACTTCAACGATGAAAATTCTTCGTTCGGACGTGAGTAAATCTACTAAGTTTTGTGCTAAAATACTTAGCGCATGCGCACTGCGAACCATACGCATGCACATTTTTGCCTTAATCGCTCCGTTGCAAAAATCGGCAACGAGCGATCAACTCGGATTGACCCCCAGTATGCTTAGCTGCAGCTTAGTGCCCCAATGTCTGCCTATCTGCACATGGTACTGTATGCTTATCTGCAGCTAAGTGCCCAATATCTGCCTATCTGCACATGGTACTGTATGCTTATCTGCAGCTAAGTGCCCCAATATCTGCCTATCTGCACATGGTACTGTATGCTTATCTGCAGCTAAGTACTCAATGTCAGCCTATCTGCACATGGTACTGCATGCTTAGCTGCAGCTAAGTGTCCCAATGTCTGCCTATCTGCACATGGTACTGTATGCTTAGCTGCAGCTAAGTGCCCCAATATCTGCCTATCTGCACATGGTACTGTATGCTTAGCTGCAGCTAAGTGCCCCGATGTCTGCCTATCTGCACATGGTACTGTATGCTTAGCTGCAGCTAAGTGCCCCAATATCTGCCTATCTGCACATGGTACTGTATGCTTAGCTGCAGCTAAGTACTCAATGTCAGCCTATCTGCACATGGTACTGCATGCTTAGCTGCAGCTAAGTGTCCCAATGTCTGCCTATCTGCACATGGTACTGTATGCTTAGCTGCAGCTAAGTGCCCCAATATCTGCCTATCTGCACATGGTACTGTATGCTTAGCTGCAGCTAAGTACTCAATGTCAGCCTATCTGCACATGGTACTGCATGCTTAGCTGCAGCTAAGTGTCCCAATGTCTGCCTATCTGCACATGGTACTGTATGCTTAGCTGCAGCTAAGTGCCCCAATATCTGCCTATCTGCACATAGTACTGTATGCTTAGCTGCAGCTAAGTGCCCTGATGTCTGCCTATCTGCACATGGTACTGCATGCTTAGCTGCAGCTAAGTGTCCCAATGTCTGCCTATCTGCACATGGTACTGTATGCTTAGCTGCAGCTAAGTGCCCCAATATCTGCCTATCTGTACATGGTACTGTATGCTTAGCTGCAGCTAAGTGCCCCGATGTCTGCCTATCTGTACATGGTACTGTATGCTTATCTGCAGCTAAGTGCCCCAATATCTGCCTATCTGCACATGGTACTGTATGCTTATCTACAGGTAAGTGCTCCAATGTCTGCCTTTCTGCACATGGGGGTAATTCTGAGTTGATCGCAGGAGGAACTTTGTTAGCAGTTGGGCAAAACCATGTGCACTGCAGGGGAGGCAGATGTAACATGTGCAGAGAGAGTTAGATTTGGGTGGGTTATTTTGTTTCTGTGCAGGGTAAATACTGGCTGCTTTATTTTTACACTGCAATTTAGATTGCAGATTGAACACACCCCACCCAAATCTAACTCTCTCTGCACATGTTATATCTGTCCCCCCTGCAGTGCACATGGTTTTGCCCAACTGCTAACAAAGTTCCTGCTGCGATCAACTCAGAATTACCCCCATGGTATTGTATGCTTATCTACAGGTAAGTGCCCCAATATCTGCCTATCTGCACATGGTACTGTATGCTTATGTTAAGTCTGATTAACTTTCAGGAAAAGAGCAATACCTTAAATACACACATGTTCAGGCTGCAGCAACCACTAATCGTGTGTCAGTTAACCCTCTATGAAATACGTACACGTTGCATAAGCACGCCGGCACGCTGTAAGCACAAAGTAGCTACACGTGCGGCGGAATACACTTTAAAACCCCTAACAGGAAAGGAATGCGACACCAATTGTATATGCAATGTTGCAGTTCCAACTCAGCAACAATTATTTACTTAAAAGGGGGTTCACAGAGAAATACAATAATACAAGAGAAGAAGCTACAACCAATGGATACATACGTTTGTTCGCCTGCACAACCCGGTTCCGATCCTCAGTCAATCTGGAAAGATGACCTTCAGAGAATGTGTCTGACCAGCAAGGGGACTTGGTTTTATACAATAGTCCAAAGCATGAAACAAATGAAACTGTAATCTCTTCATCCATAGGTTAAAGGGCTGATCATTTACAGAACAGGAGGTGTCATAGGTCGGTTTGAACAGGTGGGCGATGCCTGGTCCAGGTGCACTTGCAGATGTTCTCCACTGGGTTCCCGCCGAATATCAAAAGTACAGTAAATACAGTGTGATATTAATATTGTACTCTTGTGCATATCTATGCGCAGGAGCGTGCTACTTTCTGAAAACTGCCATCGGAATATTGCCCTTGAAATACTGTACAGCTGGATACCAAACACCACCTCCTAACCTAATTCTGTCCCCTCATATCCAGTAAAGTTGAATCCCTCTGTTGTTATACCTCTGAAGCAAATGTAACTTGCTGGTGTGGTGCATGTAGGCTATGTGTAAATTATGTACTATGTGGATTAAATATCAGATATGTCTTTGTGGCTTTTCCATGCGAATGCGTATGCTACCGTATTTACTCATACCATGCTCTAACACGCAGGACCGCGTGAGCGATTATACGTAACGTGCGAGTATGCGCACGCACGGCAGAACAAGCACCCACATGGAGGCCATCTGTGTGGTGTTTGTACATGATGCGTGTGGGTCTAATATTTTCGACTTCGATACTTAGCTGCAGCTAAGTGCCCCGATGTCTGCCTATCTACACATTGTACTGTATGCTTAGCTGCAGCTAAGTGCCCCGATGTCTGCCTATCTACACATTGTACTGTATGCTTAGCTGCAGCTAAGTGCCCCAATGTCTGCCTATCTACACATTGTACTGTATGCTTAGCTGCAGCTAAGTGCCCCGATGTCTACCTATCTGCACATTGTACTGTATGCTGAGCTGCAGCTAAGTGCCCCGATGTCTACCTATCTGCACATTGTACTGTATGCTTAGCTGCAGCTAAGTGCCCCAATGTCTGCCTATCTACACATTGTACTGTATGCTTAGCTGCAGCTAAGTGCCCCGATGTCTGCCTATCTACACATTGTACTGTATGCTTAGCTGCAGCTAAGTGCCCCGATGTCTACCTATCTGCACATTGTACTGTATGCTTAGCTGCAGCTAAGTGCCCCAATGTCTGCCTATCTACACATTGTACTGTATGCTTAGCTGCAGCTAAGTGCCCCGATGTCTACCTATCTGCACATTGTACTGTATGCTTAGCTGCAGCTAAGTGCCCCAATGTCTGCCTATCTACACATTGTACTGTATGCTTAGCTGCAGCTAAGTGCCCCGATGTCTGCCTATCTACACATTGTACTGTATGCTTAGCTGCAGCTAAGTGCCCCGATGTCTGCCTATCTACACATTGTACTGTATGCTTAGCTGCAGCTAAAAGCCCCAATGTCTGCCTATCTACACATCTACACATTGTACTGTATGCTTATCTACAGCTAAGTGCCCGATGTCTGCCTATCTACACATTGTACTGTATGCTTGGCTGCAGCTAAGTGCTCCAATGTCTGCATATCTGCACATGGTACTGTATGCTTAGCTGCAGCTAAGTGCCCCGATGTCTGCCTATCTACACATTGTACTGTATGCTTAGCTGCAGCTAAGTGCCCCGATGCCTGCCTATCTACACATTGTACTGTATGCTTAGCTGCAACTAAGTGCCCCAATGTCTGCCTATCTACACATTGTACTGTATGCTTATCTACAGCTAAGTGCCCCGATGTCTGCCTATCTACACATTGTACTGTATGCTTATCTACAGCTAAGTGCCCCGATGTCTGCCTATCTACACATTGTACTGTATGCTTATCTACAGCTAAGTGCCCCGATGTCTGCCTATCTACACATTGTACTGTATGCTTATCTACAGCTAAGTGCCCCCATGTCTGCCTATCTGCACATGGTACTGTATGCTTACATACCTCCCAATTGTCCCCATTTTTGGGGGACTGTCCTGCTGTCCCACCCGCGGGCTGCAGTTTCCCACGGTGAGGGGTGGGGGGAACGACAGTTGGGAGGGTCCTGTTACTCGCTGCTCTGATGTAGATAAGCAATGAATAGACGTTGTGCACATGCACACAGCATCTATTCATGGAGACAGAGGGAATGGGGGTATTCCAGCACCTCACTGAGTGCTGTCCATGCCCCCATTGTTACGGAAAACAGGGGTGTGGCTCACGATGGCGACATTACAGTGAAACTATGCTCCCTTTCTCTGACCGGCGCCTCCTCCCCTCAACAAGCAAAAATTGCGATCGGTTCGCAATTTCTGCTTGTCAGCAGAAACTAAGGATGGCTCTTGCTGGTGCAGCTTAGCTGTGCCTGCAGGAGTCCCGGCACCATCTTATCCATCGCGACAGCTGCATGTGACATCACGCAGCCACCGTGATCATGCCCCTGACATGCCCCATTTGCGCCACCCCGCCCACCGTTCGCATCGCATCGCCCTGCCCCTGAAATGCTCCATCTCCTCCCTGGAAATGGAGCATTGCCGCCCCACCCCGACCCCACCACCGCCTCTGCCTGATTGACAAGCAGAGGCGATCGCATTTTCTGCGGCCTCCCCGGAGAAAATGCGGGCGCATGTGTAGGACGGGCGCTGCGCATGCGCCCGCATCTTTTCAGCAATAATTCCGGTTGGATCGCACACTGCGCACTGCACACTGCGATCCAGCCTAAATTAGCCCCTAGGTCTTTGTGTCAGTATACTCTCACCTATTGGTCCCATTTGTCTATGTCAGGTTCTGTATGGTCAGTCAGACTCTTCTGTCCGGAAACAAATTATTTTCTATGCACAGAAACAAACAAGAAAACCCGGACACATTTCACGGTCACTGTGGGACTTGCCTGGGAAGTTATTTTGGGGTCCTCCTGATCCAGGTGCCCAGGACGCCCCCATGATTTGGGGATTTACGGGGGTAAGGGGTGTTAAGATAATAAAACCTTCAAGCAGAAGAATAATATGTCAGGAAAGCAGCTAATTCACATTTGTTCTCTGTATTAAACTTTTTACTCACTCTTTGGCTCAGTTTGTTTTTCAGATTAATGACATGCAGTAAATCTCAGACCTTTGCTGCTCAGCCATATGCTGTTAATATAATACATCCACAGTAAAACTCTTATTTGCTCCAGAGCTCTTTCAATAATGTTTAAATTCAGATTTATAAAAGAATCTAATATTTGGCACCTCCCGACAGATGTGATTCCATTAAATCTCGGGGGGATTTTAAGAGTCCTGTGAGGTAGCTTGGCTGATTTTATACATTTAGAGTAAAAATGATTGGCACAATTTATGTGATAAATATCCAAGTCATTACAAAGTGCCGCTTGATCCCAACGCAGCAGAGAGAAAACACATGGAGCTCTGTGAACGTTTCTGAACCAAAGCCTTAAAAGACCCCAAGAGTTTGGCCCGCTGGTACATATTGCTGGTTCCAAGAATTCATCCAGAAGTCGGGAGCTCTTACATTGGATTAGAATAAAATCTAATTAGATATAATTAAAACTGTGCATAAATATATATCCTACTATGCACATACTAAACTTAGAATATAATAAAATATTCTATATATGAACATTTGAAACTACAGTATATAGCATAAAATGTTCCGTATTACTGTTTTACAGTCGGTAGCGGCAGATGGTTAGTACTCAGCTAAGATACATTTCCTGGTGCTATGATAACCTGAAGGCAAACACAGTTTGCACGCTGGTCAGAGGAGCTATCAATTGACCACTGTGAGCAAACACGGTTATATAATCCAAGCTGTAATGTCATGTACGTAGCCCAAGAAGACAGCTCGTGGCAGGATTTCATTCAGAGGCATAGAAAATACATTTATTAAATAAAATAAAATATTAACTAATGCTGCTGTATTGGCATGAACATGGGCAGTCTATATATCAAGTAAATAACAAAGAACAATACAAGTATCCCCATAATACATACAGTATGAACTCCCCTTATAAGATATACACAGAGCCATAGCCAGTATTCTGTGGGCCCCATAACGACATTCTAAAGGGGCCCCTGTCCCAATGCTTCTAGAGAGACACCTTTCCGCAGCAGTTTCTAATTTTATGCCCTATAATTCATCTTATGTCACATTGTAGGGTTACCAATACACATTATGCCACAGAGTACCCTCAATTCACATTATGCCATATAGTGTCTCCATGCCCATATACTATAATGCAAACCTGTACTGCATTCACTTCATATGGTGCCACATTACAGTTCCCCACTTCATATTATGTGACATTATAATGCCCTCTTGTTAATTTTATACCACATTACAATGAGCAGGTCCTGGGGTGTAAATAGATATATTGAAGGCAAAAGGGCTTCTCTGTATAAACCCTGAGGGAAAAATGTATATAACACATGCAGAGCCGGCCTTAGCTATAGGCAGGCTAGGCATTTGCCTAGGGCATCCAAGCATGTCTAGGGGCACCCAAGCATGTCCCTGCAGTATCTCATGCTGGGAGGGACAGTCCGCAAACTACCTGTTACTTTCCAAATGTATTCAATCAGTACTTGTATACACTGCTGTTTACATTTGTAAAAAAAATGCACACTGTGCCTTAAACTTCCTCTGACATGCTTGAATGCCCCTGACTTGTGAGACCTCAGACAGACAGCAGAAGCCAAGTAAATGCAATTCCTGGACCTGTGACATTTTCACTGACTATATAAGGTTATTACTGGATGGCTTCTATAACACATGTGTATTTTGGAAGACTGCTTCACAGAAACCTGACATCACCTATACTGCTTGTGCACATGGGGGAAGGGGACCCTGCCTTCCTGTGTGTGTCCCTTATCCCTGTGCAAACCCCAGGTGTCTGCAGGGACATAACATGGGCAGTGTTCTCCCCACACTTTACTTCCTAGTCAGTCCATACCGTAAAATTCCCCTGCCACCCAGCACTGTAACATGGTCAGTAAGTTGCGTTGTGCTATTTCTATATGAAACATCAGTGCAGCGTGACTTTCGGACACATCAGACTGGAGGGCAGAGCATTTAGCTCCCACAGTATAAAGTAAAGGGCATGCAGTTAACGGGAGTAACAGACACCAGCAAACACACTGAATAGTGAAGAGAATGGACAGTTTCTACATGTTTGATACTGATCTTTTTGTATAACCAGCAAGTGTGGCAGTATCTGTGGCAGTATATGTGTATTATGGGCATTACTAATGTGGGGCATATGTGTAAGGGGCATTACTGTGTGGCATTATGTGTATTATGGGCATTACTAATGTGGGGCATATGTGTAAGGTTCCTTTACTGTGTGGAATTATATGTATTATGGTCATTACTGTGTGGCATTGTGCAGAGTTGAACTGGCCCACAGGGTAACCCCCCGGTGGGCCCCACTACCTGAGCGTTGCAGGTACAGATGCAGAACTAGCGGCGGAGCTAGGGGGCACCAGACAAAATTTTGCCCAGGGCATCAAATTGGCTAGGGCCGTCTCTGAACACATGTAACTGTGGCAGGGAAGGTGGCCCCTCTCAGATCTGGGCCCCATAGCAGCTGCATTCCCTGCACCTATGGTAGCTACACCCCTGTATATAACACATGTAACTGTGACAGGGAAGGTGACCCCTCTCAGCTCTGGGCCCATAGCAGCTGCACTCCCTGCACCTATGGTAGCTACACCCTGTATATAACACATGTAACTGTGACAGGGAAGGTGGCCCCTCTCAGCTATTGCCCCATAGCAGCTGCACTCCCTGCACCTATGGTAGCTACACCCTGTATATAACACATGTTACTGTGACAGGGAAGGTGGCCCCTCTCAGCTCTGGGCCCCATAGCAGCTGCACTCCCTTCACCTATGGTGCTACACCCCTGTATATAACACATGTAACTGTGACAGGGAAGGTGGCCCCTCTCAGCTCTGGGCCCCATAGCAGCTGCACTCCCTTCACCTATGGTAGCTACACCCTGTATATAACACATGTAACTGTGACAGGGAAGGTGGGCCCCTCTCAGCACTGGGCCCCATAGCAGCTGCACTCCCTGCACCAATGGTAGCTACACCCCTGTATATAACACATGTAACTGTGACAGGGAAGGTGGCCCCCTCTCAGCTCTGGGCCCCATAGCAGCTGCACTCCATGCACCTATGGTAGCTACACCCTGTATATAACACATGTAACTGTGACAGGGAAGGTGGCCCCTCTCAGCTCTGGCCCCATAGCAGCTGCACTCCCTGCACCTATGGTAGCTACACCCCTGTATATAACACATGTAACTGTGACAGGAAAGGTGGCCCCTCTCAGCTCTGGCCCCATAGCAGCTGCACTTCCTGCACCTTTGGTAACTACACCCTGTATATAACACATGTAACTGTGACAGGGAAGGTGGCCCCTCTCAGCTCTGGCCCCATAGCAGCTGCACTCCCTGCACCTATGGTAGCTACACCCTGTATATAACACATGTAACTGTGACAGGGAAAGTGGCCCCTCTCAGCTCTGGCTCCATAGCAGCTGCACTCCCTGCACATATGGTAGCTACACCCTGTATATAACACATGTAACTGTGACAGGGAAGGTGACCCCTCTCAGCTCTGTCCCCATAGCAGCTGCACTTCCTGCACCTATGGTAGCTACTCCCTGTATATAACACATGTAACTGTGACAGGGAAGGTGGCTCCTCTCAGCTCTGTCCCCATAGCAGCTGCACTTCCTGCACCTATGGTAGCTACTCCCTGTATATAACACATGTAACTGTGACAGGGAAGGTGGCCCTCTCAGCTCTGGCCCCATAGCAGCTGCACTCCCTGCACCAATGGAAGCTACACCCTGTATATAACACATGTAACTGTGACAGGGAAGGTGGCCCCTCTCAGCTCTGTCCCCATAGCAGCTGCACTCCCTGCACCAATGGAAGCTACACCCTGTATATAACACATGTAACTGTGACAGGGAAGGTGGCTCCTCTCAGCTCTGGCCCCATAGCAGCTGCACTCCCTGCACCTATGGTAGCTACACCCTGTATATAACACATGTAACTGTGACAGGGAAGGGGGCCCCTCTCAGCTCTGTCCCCATAGCAGCTGCACTCCCTGCACCTATGGTAGCTACACCCTGTATATAACACATGTAACTGTGACAGGGAAGGTGGCCCCTCTCAGCTCTGACCCCATAGCAGCTGCACTCCCTGCACCTATGGTAGCTACGCCCTGTATATAGGCCCTCATTCCGAGTCGTTCGCTCGGTAATTTTCTTCGCATCGCAGCGTTTTTCTGCTTAGTACGCATGCGCAATGTTCGCACTGCGACTGCGCCAAGTAATTTTGCTATGAAGATAGTTTTTTTACTCACGGCTTTTTCTTCGCTCCGGCGATCGTAGTGTGATTGACAGGAAATGGGTGTTACTGGGCGGAAACACGGCGTTTTAAGGGCGTGTGGATAAAAACGCTACCGTTTCCGGAAAAAACGCGGGAGTGGCCGGAGAAACGGAGGAGTGTCTGGGCGAACGCTGGGTGTGTTTATGACGTCAAACCAGGAACGACAAGCTCTGAACTGATCGCAGATGCCGAGTAAGTCTGAAGCTACTCAGAAACTGCTAAGTAGTTTGTAATCGCAATATTGCGAATACATCGTTCGCAATTTTAAGAAGCTAAGATTCACTCCCAGTAGGCGGCGGCTTAGCGTGTGTAACTCTGCTAAAATCGCCTTGCGAGCGAACAACTCGGAATGAGGGCCATAACACATGTAACTGTGACAGGGAAGGTGGCCCCTCTCAGCTCTGGCCCCATAACAGCTGCACTCCCTGCACCTATGGTAGCGACACCCTGTATATAACACATGTAACTGTGACAGGGAAGGTGGCTCCTCTCAGCTCTGTCCCCATAGCAGCTGCACTCCCTGCACCTATGGTAGCTACACCCTGTATATAACACATGTAACTGTGACAGGGAAGGTGGCCCCTCTCAGCTCTGTCCCCATAGCAGCTGCAATCCCTGCACCTATGGTAGCTACACCCTGTATATATCACATGTAACTGTGACAGGGAAGGTGGCCCCTCTCAGCTCTGGGCACCATAGCAGCTGCACTCCCTGCACCTATGGTAGGTATACCCTGTATATAACACATGTAACTGTGACAGGGAAGGTGGCTCCTCTCAGCTCTGATCCCCATAGCAGCTGCACTCCCTGCACCTATGGTAGGTATACCCTGTATATAACACATGTAACTGTGACAGGGAAGGTGGCTCCTCTCAGCTCTGGCCCCATAGCAGCTGCACTCCCTGCACCTATGGTAGCTACACCCTGTATATAACACATGTAACTGTGACAGGGAAGGTGACCCCTCTCAGCTCTGGCCCCATAGCAGCTGCACTCCCTGCACCTATGGTAGCTACACCCTGTATATAACACATGTAACTGTGACAGGCAGGTGGCTCCTCTCAGCTCTGGGTCCCATAGCAGCTGCACTCCCTGCACCCATACCTCCCAACTGTCCCGATTTTCGCGGGACAGTCCCGTTTTTGGGGACTGTCCCGCTGTCCCACCCGCGGGCCACAGTGTCCCGCGGTGGGGGGGGGGGTCAGTTGGGAGGCTCTGTCAATCGCTGCTCTGCTTAGCAGAGCAGCGGTGAATAGACGCTGTGCGCATGCGCACAGAGTCTATTCAGTGGAGTCAGAGGGAGAGGGAGCATGCCAGCGGCTCACAGAGCGCTGGGCATGCCCTCTCAGTGACGAAACCGGGGGGCGTGGCTCGTGATTGCGGGTCCTCCGCGAAGCCACGCCCCCTTTTCATAGACCACGCCCCCTTTTCTGGAGCGCGCGCGTCTTCGTCGCGCGAGTGTCCCGCTACACAGAAAGTCAAAGTTGGGAGGTATGCCTGCACCTATGGTAGCTACACCCTGTATATAACACATGTAACTGTGACAGGTAAAGTGGCCCCTCTCAGCTCTGGTCCCCATAGCAGCTGCACTCCCTGCACCTATGGTATCTACACCCTGTATATAACACATGTAACTGTGACAGGGAAGGTGGCCCCTCTCAGCCCTGGGCCCCACAGCAGCTGCACTGCCTGCACCTATGGTAGCTACACCCTGTATATAACCATACCTCCCAACTGTCCCGATTTTCGCGGGACAGTCCCGTTTTTTGGGGACTGTCCCGCTGTCCCACCCGCGGGCCGCAGTGTCCCCGCGGTGGGGGGGGACAGTTGGGAGGCTCTGTCTGTTGCTGCCCTGCTTAGCATAGCAGCGGTGAACAGACGCTGTGCGCATGCGCACAGCGTCTATTCACTGAAGTCAGAGGGAGAGGAGGCATGCCAGCGGCTCACAGAGCGCTGGGCATGCCCCCTCAGTGACGAAAATGGGGGCGTGACTCGCGATCGCGGGTCCTCCCGCGAAGCCACGCCCTTTTACTTAGGCCACGTCCCCTTTTCGGGAGCGCGCGCGGCTTCGCCGCGCGTGTGTCCCTCTTTCAAAGGGGACAAAGTTGGGAGGTATGATATAACACATGTAACTGTGACAGGGAAGGTGGCCCCTCTCAGCCCTGGCCCCATAGCAGCTGCACTCCCTGCACCTATGGTAGCTACACCCCTGTATATAACACATGTAACTGTGACAGGGAAGGTGGCCCCTCTCAGCTCTGGCCCCCATAGCAGCTGCACTCCCTGCACCTATGGTAGCTACACCCTGTATATAACACATGTAACTGTGACAGGTAAGGTGGCCCCTCTCAGCTCTGGCCCCATATCAGCTGTATTCCCTGCACCTATGGTAGCGACACCCTGTATATAACACATGTAACTGTGACAGGGAAGGTGGCCCCTCTCAGCTCTGTCCCCATAGCAGCTGCACTCCCTGCACCTATGGTAGCTACACCCTGTATATAACACATGTAACTGTGACAGGGAAGGTGGCTCCTCTCAGCTCTGGCCCCATAGCAGCTGCACTCCCTGCACCTATGGTAGCTACACCCTGTATATAACACATGTAACTGTGACAGGGAAGGTGGCCCCTCTCAGCCCTGGCCCCATAGCAGCTGCACTCCCTGCACCTATGGTAGCGACACCCTGTATATAACACATGTAACTGTGACAGGGAAGGTGGCCCCTCTCAGCTCTGTCCCCATAGCAGCTGCACTCCCTGCACCTATGATAGCTACGCCCTGTATATAGGCCCTCATTCCGAGTCGTTCGCTCGGTAATTTTCTTCGCATCGCAGCGTTTTTCTGCTTAGTACGCATGCGCAATGTTCGCACTGCGACTGCGCCAAGTAATTTTGCTATGAAGATAGTTTTTTTACTCACGGCTTTTTCTTCGCTCCGGCGATCGTAGTGTGATTGACAGGAAATGGGTGTTACTGGGCGGAAACACGGCGTTTTATGGGCGTGTGGATAAAAACGCTACCGTTTCCGGAAAAAACGCGGGAGTGGCTGGAGAAACGGAGGAGTGTCTGGGCGAACGCTGGGTGTGTTTATGACGTCAAACCAGGAACGACAAGCTCTGAACTGATCGCAGATGCCGAGTAAGTCTGGAGCTACTCTGAAACTGCTAAGTAGTTTGTAATCGCAATATTGCGAATACATCGTTCGCAATTTTAAGAAGCTAAGATTCACTCCCAGTAGGCGGCGGCTTAGCGTGTGTAACTCTGCTAAAATCGCCTTGCGAGCGAACAACTCGGAATGAGGGCCATAACACATGTAACTGTGACAGGGAAGGTGGCCCCTCTCAGCTCTGGCCCCCATAGCAGCTGCACTCCCTGCACCTATGGTAGCTACACCCCTGTATATAACACATGTAACTGTGACAGGGAAGGTGGCCCCTCTCAGCACTGGCCCCATAGCAGCTGCACTGCCTGCACCTATGGTAGCTACACCCTGTATATAACACATGTAACTGTGACAGGGAAGGTGGCTCCTCTCAGCTCTGGCCCCATAGCAGCTGCACTCCCTGCACCTATGGTAGCTACACCCTGTATATAACACATGTAACTGTGACAGGGAAGGTGGCCCCTCTCAGCCCTGGTCCCATAGCAGCTGCACTCCCTGCACCTATGGTAGCTACACCCTGTATATAACACATGCAACTGTGACAGGGAAGGTGGCCCCTCTCAGCTCTGGCCCCATAGCAGCTGCACTCCCTGCACCTATGGTAGCTACACCCTGTATATAACACATGTAACTGTGACAGGGAAGGTGGCCCCTCTCAGCTCTGGCCCCATAGCAGCTGTACTGCCTGCACCTATGGTAGCTACACCCTGTATATAACACATGTAACTGTGACAGGGAAGGTGGCTCCTATCAGCTCTGGCCCCATAGCAGCTGCACTCCCTGCACCTATGGTAGCTACACCCTGTATATAACACATGTAACTGTGACAGGGAAGGTGGCCCCTCTCAGCTCTGGTCCCATAGCAGCTGCACTCCCTGCACCTATGGTAGCTACACCCCTGTATATAACACATGTAACTGTGACAGGGAAGGTGGCCCCTCTCAGCTCTGGGCCCCATAGCAGCTGCACTCCCTGCACCTATGGTAGCTACACCCTGTATATAACACATGTAACTGTGACAGGGAAGGTGGCCTCTCTCAGCTCTGGACCCCATAGCAGCTGTACTGCCTGCACCTATGGTAGCTACACCCTGTATATAACACATGTAACTATGACAGGGAAGGTGGCCCCTCTCAGCTCTGGTCCCATAGCAGCTGCACTCCCTGCACCTATGGTAGCTACACCCCTGTATATAACACATGTAACTGTGACAGGGAAGGTGGCCCCTCTCAGCTCTGTCCCCATAGCAGCTGCACTCCCTGCTCCTATGGTAGCTACACCCTGTATATAACACATGTAACTGTGACAGGGAAGGTGGCCCCTCTCAGCCCTGGCCCCATAGCAGCTGCACTCCCTGCACCTATGGTAGCTCCACCCTGTATATAACACATGTAACTGTGACAGGGAAGGTGGCCTCTCTCAGCTCTGGCCCCATAGCAGCTGCACTCCCTGCACCTATGGTAGCGACACCCTGTATATAACACATGTAACTGTGACAGGGAAGGTGACCCCTCTCAGCTCTGTCCCCATAGCAGCTGCACTCCCTGCACCTATGGTAGCTACACCCTATATATAACACATGTAACTGTGACAGGGAAGGTGGCCCCTCTCAGCTCTGTCCCCATAGCAGCTGCACTCCCTGCACCTATGGTAGCTACACCCTGTATATAACACATGTAACTGTGACAGGGAAGGTGGCTCCTCTCAGCTCTTGCCCCATAGCAGCTGCACTCCCTGCACCTATGGTAGCGACACCCTGTATATAACACATGTAACTGTGACAGGGAAGGTGGCCCCTCTCAGCTCTGTCCCCATAGCAGCTGCACTCCCTGCACCTATGGTAGCTACACCCTGTATATAACACATGTAACTGTGACAGGGAAGGTGGCCCCTCTCAGCCCTGGCCCCATAGCAGCTGCACTCCCTGCACCTATGGAAGCGACACCCTGTATATAACACATGTAACTGTGACAGGGAAGGTGGCCCCTCTCAGCTCTGTCCCCATAGCAGCTGCACTCCCTGCACCTATGGTAGCTACACCCTGTATATAACACATGTAACTGTGACAGGGAAGGTGGCCCCTCTCAGCCATGGTCCCATAGCAGCTGCACTCCCTGCACCTATGGTAGCGACACCCTGTATATAATACATGTAACTGTGACAGGGAAGGTGGCCCCTCTCAGCTCTGTCCCCATAGCAGCTGCACTCCCTGCACCTATGGTAGCTACACCCTGTATATAACACATGTAACTGTGACAGGGAAGGTGGCCCCTCTCAGCTCTGGGCCCCATAGCAGCTGCACTCTCTGCACCTATGGTAGCTTTGCCCTGTATTTAACACATGTAACTATGACAGGGAAAGTGGCACCTCTCAGCTCTGGGCCCCATAGCAGCTGCACTCCCTGCACCTATGGTAGCTTCACCCTTGTATATAACACATGTAACTGTGACAGGGAAGGTGGCCCCTCTCAGCTCTGGTCCCCATAGCAGCTGCACTCCCTGCACCTATGGTAGCTACACCCCTGTATATAACACATGTAACTGTGACAGGGAAGGTGGCCCCTCTCAGCTCTGGGCCCCATAGCAGCTGCACTCCCTGCACCTATGGTAGCTACACCCTGTATATAACACATGTAACTGTGACAGGGAAGGTGGCCCCTCTCAGCTCTGGTCCCCATAGCAGCTGCACTCCCTGCACCTATGGTAGCTACACCCCTGTATATAACACATGTTACTGGGACAGGGAAGTGGCCCCTCTCAGCACTGGGCCCGATAGCAGCTGCACTCCCTGCACCTATGGTAGCTACACCCCTGTATATAACACATGTAACTGTGACAGGGAAGGTGGCCCCTCTCAGCTCTGGGCCCCATAGCAGCTGCACTCCCTGCACCTATGGTAGCTACTCCCTGTATATAACACATGTAACTGTGACAGGGAAGGTGGGCCCCTCTCAGCACTGGGCCCCATAGCAGCTGCACTCCCTGCACATATGGTAGCTATACCCTGTATATAACACATGTAACTGTGACAGGGAAGGTGGCTCCTCTCAGCTCTTGCCCCATAGCAGCTGCACTCCCTGCACCTATGGTAACTATGCTCTTGTATGTAGCACATACTGTAAAACTGTGTCAGGGTTTAAGTTCCAAGGTAGTATATGAGCAGGAATTACAACAAACCAGCTCTCCTCAAGGCACCATCTCCAGGGTCTGCACCAACCAGAATCTCCAGACTGGATTCACAAAACCCATTAAGAGTAACAGTAGGCACTGGCTACATGGATCTGGGAGCGAGTCACTGACTCAATGCAGACCTCCTTATAGTATAGCAAATTGCTTAGAGGGTCTGGACGCCTTGCAGATGCAGTTGTCTTCATGAGATGTCAAGATGCTTTGCAAGGCACCCTTTCAAAGTCCTCGGCTACCCCTAGGCAGGAAGAAGCATATTCTAGATTGGGGTCTCCTCCAGTAGCTATGCCAGATGCCCATATACAACTTCCAACACCTAACAAGTTTGACAGGACTCTGAAATTGTTTAGCGGTTTCTTAAATTAATGTGAAGTTCATTTTGCTCTTCAGCCGTCAAGTTTCCCCAGAGATAAGACCCAAGTGGCCTAAATTGTATCTCTGTTTACGGGTCAAGCTTTTTAAGTCTCATCTTTGTGTGAGAGGTCAGATCCTCTAATTTCTAACCATACTGACTTCATCTCTTTATTTGATGAGCCAGGAAGAGCTTAGGTCAGTCGCTACGAAAATAATGCATCTCCATCAGTGTAATAAAACAGTAGCACAATATGTGGTCCAGTGTCAGATCTTGGCATCTGAGCTATTGTGGAATGAAGAGGCTCTTCTCCCCGCATTCTGGTGTGGTGTGGTCTCTTGGGGAGACTGAAGGATGACTTGGCGACCAGAGACCTTCCACCTAAGCTCGAAGAGCTAATTTCTCTTTTCAATAAGGTGGAACAACAAGAGTAGAGGGATCAGAAAATATATTATACTTTGCTTCACTATAATACTTTATTCTCTGCCTCCACACAGCAACCTATGCAGATCAGTCGCTCTCACTTAACTCTTAGCGAATGTCAAGGCAAGTTCTGTATGTATTGTGGAGACTCTAGCCACCTTATACCATCTTGCCCTCATTGTCCGGGAAACTCTCAATCCTAGTCAGTCATGAGATCTTCGGAGATCTACTGTATAAGTCCATCATGGTATATCTAGACAATATCCTAATTTTTTCCTGGAACCTGAATTCCCATCGTTAAAGTGGTTAAGAGGTTAAAGTGGTTCTTCAATAGTTACAAACAAACCACCTTTATTGTAAACTAGAAAAGTGTGTGTTTGAAGTTCCGTCCACACTCATTCTAGGTTAAGTCATGTCTGGCTCAGGACTTCAAATGGATCCCGAGAATGTTCAGGCTATTCTCAACTGGACTCCTCCAACTACATTAAGATCTGTTCAGCGATTTCTTGAAATTGCGAACTACTGTCATAAATTCATCAAGGGATTTTCACATTAGTAAACCCAATTACAGCATTAAGTGGTCTTCAGAGGCTCAGTACACTTTCAAGTTGCTTTATCAGGACATTATCTCTGCTTCCATTTTTAACCAACCTGATATGGTCAGACCCTTTTTTTTGGAGGTAGATACATAATCAGAAGGATACATCATCTTCCTTTCATAGAAGTATAAGGGAGACAAGTTACCCCTGCAAGGATTTTTCTAGAATGTTTTTACCAGCATAAAGGAATTATAGGATTGGCTATCAAGCTGCATTAGAGAAATGTCGTTACTTACTGGAGGGGGTGAAATTTTCCATAGCCATTTTCACGGATCACAAGAATTTACTCGAGCTGAAAAATGCCCAATGTCTTATTCCCAGGAAAGCCACTGGGCTTTGTTTTCTACTAGGTTTTAAGTTAACAATTCACCCAGGTTCTCAGAATGGAAAGGCGGACCTTCTTTCTCCATCCATGTGCCTTGAGGAGGAGGACTTCCGAAGCCATTCGCTTCTAAACTCTGCAGTTTTCAAGGGATCCGGTCTGAAGATCGACAGTGTCTAGGTCGACAATGTTTAGGTCGACCACTATAGGTCGACAGTCACTAGGTCGACAGGGTTTGAAGGTCGACAGGGTATCTAGTAGAGATGAGCGGGTTCGGTTCCTCGGAATCCGAACCCGCCCGAACTTCAGCTTTTTTTACACGGATCCGAGCGACTCGGATCTTCCCGCCTTGCTCGGTTAACCCGAGCGCGCCCGAACGTCATCATGACGCTGTCGGATTCTCGCGAGGCTCGGATTCTATCGCGAGACTCGGATTCTATATAAGGAGCCGCGCGTCGCCGCCATTTTCACACGTGCATTGAGATTGATAGGGAGAGGACGTGGCTGGCGTCCTCTCCATTTAGATTATAAGAGAGAGAGATTTACTGGAGCTTAGGACTAGGAGGAGTACTGTAGAAGTGTAGAGAGTGCAGAGAGTTTACTAGTGAGTGACCACCAGACAGTGCAGTTTATTTAATATATCCGTTCTCTGCCTGAAAAAAGCGATACACACAGTGACTCAGTCACATACCATATCTGTGTGCACTGCTCAGGCTCAGCCCAGTGTGCTGCATCATCTATATATATTATATATCTGTCTGACTGCTCAGCTCACACAGCTTATAATTGTGGGGGAGACTGGGGAGCACTGCAGTGCCAGTTATAGGTTATAGCAGGAGCCAGGAGTACATAATATTATATAGTGAGTGACCACCAGACAGTGCAGTTTATTTAATATATCCGTTCTCTGCCTGAAAAAAGCGATACACACAGTGACTCAGTCACATACCATATCTGTGTGCACTGCTCAGGCTCAGCCCAGTGTGCTGCATCATCTATATATATTATATATCTGTCTGACTGCTCAGCTCACACAGCTTATAATTGTGGGGGAGACTGGGGAGCACTGCAGTGCCAGTTATAGGTTATAGCAGGAGCCAGGAGTACATAATATTATATTAAAATTAAACAGTGCACACTTTTGCTGCAGGAGTGCCACTGCCAGTGTGACTGACCAGTGACCTGACCACACTGACCACCAGTATAGTTAGTAGTATACTTATATTGTGATTGCCTGAAAAAGTTAAACACTCGTCGTGTGACTTCACTTGTGTGTTGTTGTTTTTTTTATTCTATAAAAATAAAACTCATTCTGCTGACAGACAGTGTCCAGCAGGTCCGTCATTATATAATATATAATATATACCTGTCCGGCTGCAGTAGTGATATATATATATTTTTTATATCATTTATCATCCAGTCGCAGCAGACACAGTACGGTAGTTCACGGCTGTGGCTACCTCTGTGTCTGCACTCGGCAGGCAGTCCGTCCATAATTGTATACCACCTAACCGTGGTTTTTTTTTTCTTTCTTCTTTATACATACATAGTTACATAGACATCTCTTTATCAACCAGTCTATATTAGCAGCAGACACAGTACAGTACGGTAGTTCACGGCTGTGGCTACCTCTGTGTCTGCACTCGGCAGGCAGTCCGTCCATAATTGTATACCACCTAACCGTGGTTTTTTTTTCTTTCTTCTTTATACATACATAGTTACATAGACATCTCTTTATCAACCAGTCTATATTAGCAGCAGACACAGTACAGTACGGTAGTTCACGGCTGTGGCTACCTCTGTGTCTGCACTCGGCAGGCAGTCCATAATTGTATAGTAGTATCCATCTCCATTGTTTACCTGAGGTGCCTTTTAGTTGTGCCTATTAAAATATGGAGAACAAAAATGTTGAGGTTCCAAAATTAGGGAAAGATCAAGATCCACTTCCACCTCGTGCTGAAGCTGCTGCCACTAGTCATGGCCGAGACGATGAAATGCCAGCAACGTCGTCTGCCAAGGCCGATGCCCAATGTCATAGTACAGAGCATGTCAAATCCAAAACACCAAATATCAGAAAAAAAAGGACTCCAAAACCTAAAATAAAATTGTCGGAGGAGAAGCGTAAACTTGCCAATATGCCATTTACGACACGGAGTGGCAAGGAACGGCTGAGGCCCTGGCCTATGTTCATGGCTAGTGGTTCAGCTTCACATGAGGATGGAAGCACTCAGCCTCTCGCTAGAAAAATGAAAAGACTCAAGCTGGCAAAAGCAGCACAGCAAAGAACTGTGCATTCTTCGAAATCCCAAATCCACAAGGAGAGTCCAATTGTGTCGGTTGCGATGCCTGACCTTCCCAACACTGGACGTGAAGAGCATGCGCCTTCCACCATTTGCACGCCCCCTGCAAGTGCTGGAAGGAGCACCCGCAGTCCAGTTCCTGATAGTCAGATTGAAGATGTCAGTGTTGAAGTACACCAGGATGAGGAGGATATGGGTGTTGCTGGCGCTGGGGAGGAAATTGACCAGGAGGATTCTGATGGTGAGGTGGTTTGTTTAAGTCAGGCACCCGGGGAGACACCTGTTGTCCGTGGGAGGAATATGGCCGTTGACATGCCAGGTGAAAATACCAAAAAAATCAGCTCTTCGGTGTGGAGGTATTTCACCAGAAATGCGGACAACAGGTGTCAAGCCGTGTGTTCCCTTTGTCAAGCTGTAATAAGTAGGGGTAAGGACGTTAACCACCTCGGAACATCCTCCCTTATACGTCACCTGCAGCGCATTCATAATAAGTCAGTGACAAGTTCAAAAACTTTGGGTGACAGCGGAAGCAGTCCACTGACCAGTAAATCCCTTCCTCTTGTAACCAAGCTCACGCAAACCACCCCACCAACTCCCTCAGTGTCAATTTCCTCCTTCCCCAGGAATGCCAATAGTCCTGCAGGCCATGTCACTGGCAATTCTGACGATTCCTCTCCTGCCTGGGATTCCTCCGATGCATCCTTGCGTGTAACGCCTACTGCTGCTGGCGCTGCTGTTGTTGCTGCTGGGAGTCGATGGTCATCCCAGAGGGGAAGTCGTAAGCCCACTTGTACTACTTCCAGTAAGCAATTGACTGTTCAACAGTCCTTTGCGAGGAAGATGAAATATCACAGCAGTCATCCTGCTGCAAAGCGGATAACTGAGGCCTTGACAACTATGTTGGTGTTAGACGTGCGTCCGGTATCCGCCGTTAGTTCACAGGGAACTAGACAATTTATTGAGGCAGTGTGCCCCCGTTACCAAATACCATCTAGGTTCCACTTCTCTAGGCAGGCGATACCGAGAATGTACACGGACGTCAGAAAAAGACTCACCAGTGTCCTAAAAAATGCAGTTGTACCCAATGTCCACTTAACCACGGACATGTGGACAAGTGGAGCAGGGCAGGGTCAGGACTATATGACTGTGACAGCCCACTGGGTAGATGTATGGACTCCCGCCGCAAGAACAGCAGCGGCGGCACCAGTAGCAGCATCTCGCAAACGCCAACTCTTTCCTAGGCAGGCTACGCTTTGTATCACCGCTTTCCAGAATACGCACACAGCTGAAAACCTCTTACGGCAACTGAGGAAGATCATCGCGGAATGGCTTACCCCAATTGGACTCTCCTGTGGATTTGTGGCATCGGACAACGCCAGCAATATTGTGTGTGCATTAAATATGGGCAAATTCCAGCACGTCCCATGTTTTGCACATACCTTGAATTTGGTGGTGCAGAATTTTTTTAAAAATGACAGGGGCGTGCAAGAGATGCTGTCGGTGGCCAGAAGAATTGCGGGACACTTTCGGCGTACAGGCACCACGTACAGAAGACTGGAGCACCACCAAAAACTACTGAACCTGCCCTGCCATCATCTGAAGCAAGAAGTGGTAACGAGGTGGAATTCAACCCTCTATATGCTTCAGAGGTTGGAGGAGCAGCAAAAGGCCATTCAAGCCTATACAATTGAGCACGATATAGTAGGTGGAATGCACCTGTCTCAAGCGCAGTGGAGAATGATTTGAAGGAGGAGCTAACACGGAGCGATTCCGCTAGGCAAGTGGGACTTGTGGATGGAGCCCTTAATTCGCTTAACAAGGATTCACGGGTGGTCAATCTGTTGAAATCAGAGCACTACATTTTGGCCACCGTGCTCGATCCTAGATTTAAAGCCTACCTTGGATCTCTCTTTCCGGCAGACACAAGTCTGCTGGGGTTGAAAGACCTGCTGGTGACAAAATTGTCAAGTCAAGCGGAACGCGACCTGTCAACATCTCCTCCTTCACATTCTCCCGCAACTGGGGGTGCGAGGAAAAGGCTCAGAATTCCGAGCCCACCCGCTGGCGGTGATGCAGGGCAGTCTGGAGCGACTGCTGATGCTGACATCTGGTCCGGACTGAAGGACCTGACAACGATTACGGACATGTCGTCTACTGTCACTGCATATGATTCTCTCAACATTGATAGAATCATGGTGGAGGATTATATGAGTGACCGCATCCAAGTAGGCACGTCACACAGTCCGTACTTATACTGGCAGGAAAAAGAGGCAATTTGGAGGCCCTTGCACAAACTGGCTTTATTCTACCTAAGTTGCCCTCCCACAAGTGTGTACTCCGAAAGAGTGTTTAGTGCCGCCGCTCACCTTGTCAGCAATCGGCGTACGAGGTTACATCCAGAAAATGTGGAGAAGATGATGTTCATTAAAATGAATTATAATCAATTCCTCCGCGGAGACATTGACCAGCAGCAATTGCCTCCACAAAGTACACAGGGAGCTGAGATGGTGGATTCCAGTGGGGACGAATTGATAATCTGTGAGGAGGGGGATGTACACGGTGATATATCGGAGGGTGATGATGAGGTGGACATCTTGCCTCTGTAGAGCCAGTTTGTGCAAGGAGAGATTAATTGCTTCTTTTTTGGGGGGGGTCCAAACCAACCCGTCATATCAGTCACAGTCGTGTGGCAGACCCTGTCACTGAAATGATGGGTTGGTTAAAGTGTGCATGTCCTGTTTTGTTTATACAACATAAGGGTGGGTGGGAGGGCCCAAGGACAATTCCATCTTGCACCTCTTTTTTCTTTTCTTTTTCTTTGCATCATGTGCTGATTGAGGAGGGTTTTTTGGAAGGGACATCCTGCGTGACACTGCAGTGCCACTCCTAAATGGGCCCGGTGTTTGTGTCGGCCACTAGGGTCGCTAATCTTACTCACACAGTCAGCTACCTCATTGCGCCTCTTTTTTTCTTTGCGTCATGTGCTGTTTGGGGAGGGTTTTTTGGAAGGGACATCCTGCGTGACACTGCAGTGCCACTCCTAGATGGGCCCGGTGTTTGTGTCGGCCACTAGGGTCGCTAATCTTACTCACACAGCTACCTCATTGCGCCTCTTTTTTTCTTTGCGTCATGTGCTGTTTGGGGAGGGTTTTTTGGAAGGGACATCCTGCGTGACACTGCAGTGCCACTCCTAGATGGGCCCGGTGTTTGTGTCGGCCACTAGGGTCACTAATCTTACTCACACAGCTACCTCATTGCGCCTCTTTTTTTCTTTGCGTCATGTGCTGTTTGGGGAGGGTTTTTTGGAAGGGACATCCTGCGTGACACTGCAGTGCCACTCCTAGATGGGCCCGGTGTTTGTGTCGGCCACTAGGGTCGCTAATCTTACTCACACAGCTACCTCATTGCGCCTCTTTTTTTCTTTGCGTCATGTGCTGTTTGGGGAGGGTTTTTTGGAAGGGACATCCTGCGTGACACTGCAGTGCCACTCCTAGATGGGCCCGGTGTTTGTGTCGGCCACTAGGGTCGCTAATCTTACTCACACAGCTACCTCATTGCGCCTCTTTTTTTCTTTGCGTCATGTGCTGTTTGGGGAGGGTTTTTTGGAAGGGACATCCTGCGTGACACTGCAGTGCCACTCCTAGATGGGCCCGGTGTTTGTGTCGGCCACTAGGGTCGCTTATCTTACTCACACAGCGACCTCGGTGCAAATTTTAGGACTAAAAATAATATTGTGAGGTGTGAGGTATTCAGAATAGACTGAAAATGAGTGTAAATTATGGTTTTTGAGGTTAATAATACTTTGGGATCAAAATGACCCCCAAATTCTATGATTTAAGCTGTTTTTTAGTGTTTTTTGAAAAAAACACCCGAATCCAAAACACACCCGAATCCGACAAAAAAAATTCGGTGAGGTTTTGCCAAAACGCGTTCGAACCCAAAACACGGCCGCGGAACCGAACCCAAAACCAAAACACAAAACCCGAAAAATTTCAGGCGCTCATCTCTAGTATCTAGGTCGACATGTTCTAGGTCGACAGATCAAACAATCTACATGAGTTTCAATTTTTTTTTTTTTTTTTTTACTTTTTCATACTTAACAATCCACATGGACTACGTTTGGGAATAGTAACCTGCTTCCTAGCCACCCCGGGTAGCGGAAGCTCGCAAATGTTCTGGCGCAAATTTGTTAGCAAATGGGCAAAACCATGTGCACTGCAGGTGGAGCAGATATAACATGTGCAGAGAGAGTTAGATTTGGGTGAGTTATATTGTTTCTGTGCAGGGTACATACTGGCTGCTTTATTTTTACACTGCAATTTAAATTTCAGTTTGAACACACCCCACCCAAATCTAACTCTCTCTGCACTTGTTATATCTGCCCCCCCCCCCCCCCCCCTGCAGTGCACATGGTTTTGCCCATTAGCTAACAAATTTGCTGCTGCGATCAGATCTGAATTAGGCCCATAGTTCATTGGTGTCCTAAGCTAGGCTACCGGGACATTTGCGAGCTTCCGGTTCCTGGTGTTGCTAGGAAGCAGGGACACTGAAGAATTTCCACCTGGCGGGATCACCGACGCTAGGCAACCAAGGGTGCATGGACATGCAGCGCTCAGCTGCACAGGATTTTAATAAGAGGAGGCCTGGCTGCATGATGCTGATCATTGGTTAGTGGTTCTTCATATTCTGGGTCTGCCTGTTACTCCTTGCCGGTCATAGTTCCTGGCTGCAGCCCTTGTCTCTTGGTTTTAGCACTAGCCTGTGGATACCTCTGTCTGGTTATCATACTCTTGTCCTATGCAGAGTTACTGTGTCTAGCTCTGTGTCAGTTACATTATCTGTCTTTTTGTTTATTTGTCAGTTCTGCTAAAATCATCCTCCGACTATTTACTATACAGTTTTGTGTTTTCTCTGTGTTCTATTTCTCCTGCATATCTTTAGTATTTCCACTGCCAGTAACTCCACCAGTTGGTTCAGAGCTTCCAGTGTTTTCGTGCTCTCATTTCTTTATTACACTAAAGTCCACTGCGTTGTCCTTATCCGGGACACTCCTGTCTAATATCATTTTCTTCCCTGAGTTCCTTGATACTGTAGTGTATATATCTTTCTCTTGTCTTATGATCTTAGCGTTACTCCTCACTTTTTTTGCGTCTTCTCTCCTATCGGCATTGACTTGGGTCACTCGGTGTTAAGGTCGTACTACCACCAGTGGCGTAAGTCCTGGTAGCATCCTAGTACTGGTAGGCACATCACGCCTTATGGGAAAAGAAGCTATTATAGGCTAGAAGACGTGTTGGTGAGTTCTACAAGTCTTATCCCAGGGTGTACAAGGATCACTGCCCAGAAGATAACCAGAAACCTCAGCCCCCTTGTAAAGAGGATTCTTCAGTTGTAACAATTGTACCCATCCAATTGCAGAAGTGATTAATCCAGTGGCCTGCAAAGTCAAGCTTCCATCTTTCTTATGAGTTCCAAATCCTTTCAATATACAGTGCATCCGGAAAGTATTCACATTGCTTCATTTTCCCCTCAAAATTCTACACACAATACCCTATAATGACTACGTGAATTATTAAAAATAAAAAAAAATAAGAAATCGCATGTACATAAGTATTCACAGCCTTTGCTCAATACTTTGTTGATGCACGTTTGGCAGCAATTGCAGCCTCAAGTTTTTTTGAATATAATGCCACAAGCTTGGCACACCTATCTTTGGGCAGTTTCACCCATTCGTCTTTGCAGCACCTCTCAAGCTCCATCAGGTTGGATGGGAAGCATCGGTGCACAGTCATTTTCAGATCTCTCCAGAGTTGGTCAAGCGGATTCAAGTCTGGACTCTGGCTGGGCCACTCAAGGACATTCACAGAGTTGTCCTGAAGCCTCTCCTTTGATATCTTGGCTGTGTGCTTAGGGTCGTTGTCCTGCTGAAAGATGAACTGTCACCCCAGTCTGAGGTCAAGAGCACTCTGGAGTAGGTTTTCATCCAGGATGTCTCTGTACATTGCTGCATTCATCTTTCCTTCTATCCTGACTAGTCTCCCAGTTCCAGCCCCTGAAAAACATCTTTGTCTCTTCAGACCAGAGAATTTTGTTTCTCACGGTCTGAGAGTCCTTGAGGTGCATTTTGGCAAACTCCAGGTGGGCTGCCATGTGCTTTTTACTAAGGAGTGGCTTCCGTCTGGCCACTCTACCATACAGGCCTGATTGGTGGATTGCTGCAGAGATGGTTGACCTTCTGGAAGGTTCTCCTCTCTCCACAGAGGAATGCTGTATCTCTGACAGAGTGACCATCGGGTTCTTGGTCACCTCCCTGACTAGGGCCCTTCTTCCCCGAACACTCCATTTAGATGGCCGGCCAGCTCTAGGAATTGTCCTGGTGGTTAATAACTTCTTCCTTTTATGATCGATGGAGGCCACTGTGCTCATTGGTACCTTCAAAGCAGCAGAGATTTTTCTGTACCCTTCCCCAGATTTGTGCCTCGAACAATCCTATCTCTGAGGTCTACAGACAATTCCTTTGACTTCATGCTTGGTTTGTGCTCAGACATGCACTGTCAAGTGTGGGACCTTATATAGACAGTTGTGTGCCTTTCCAAATGATGTCCAATCAACTGAATTTACCACAGGTTGACTCAAATTAAGCTGTAGGAACATCTCAAGGATGATCAGTGGAAACAGGATGCACCAGAGCTCAACTTTGAGCTTCATGGCAAAGGTTGTGAATACTTAGGTACATGTGATTTCTTAGTTTTTTATTTTTAATAAATTTGCAATAATTTAAAAAAAAAACTTTTTTCATGTTGTCATTATGGGGTATTGAGTGTAGAATTTTGAGGGAAAAAACTAATTTATTCCATTTTGGAATAAGGCTGTAACATATCAAAATGTGGAAAAAGTGAAGCACTGTGAATACTTTCTGTATGCACTATCTCTCTGTTGAAACCGCTGATTCTAAACCGCTCTCAGTCTGCTTTTCCCAAAAGCTCCAAGAGTTAACACTCAGGGGTAAATTTCTTAAGCTCCCGAATCCATTCGAGATAACATTCACAGTCAAAAAATGCATCTCGGTAATTAACAAACACGAAACATGGCAGAGTTTGACCAATTTGTATTGATGTTCACGGATGTTCAAACCATCTGCCAACATGGTTGGATTTTCACATACAACTCATGGAACACGGTAATTTACTTAGGATTCATATTTGCAATCGCAGCCGGAAAAGGATTGAATTCATACACAAATAGAACTGTCAAATAGAACTGCTTTTGTCTGGTGTGTTTGATATGTGTGCATAATTAACCCATCACTGACAACTCAATTCTGATGCCTGTAAAAGGGGAAAAAGCACCTGCATCATGTTCCCTGATTGCAAAATGGCTGAGCAGTTTAGTTTTGCAGGATTCATGGGTGCTGTGGGTGTCCTGAACTGAACATGGGCCCTCATTCCGAGTCGTTCGCTCGGTAATTTTCTTCGCATCGCAGCGTTTTTCTGCTTAGTACGCATGCGCAATGTTCGCACTGCGACTGCGCCAAGTAATTTTGCTATGAAGATAGTTTTTTTACTCACGGCTTTTTCTTCGCTCCGGCGATCGTAATGTGATTGACAGGAAATGGGTGTTACTGGGCGGAAACACGGCGTTTTATGGGCGTGTGGATAAAAACGCTACCGTTTCCGGAAAAAACGCGGGAGTGTCTGGAGAAACGGGGGAGTGTCTGGGCGAACGCTGGGTGTGTTTGTGACGTCAAACCAGGAACGACAAGCACTGAACTGATCGCAGATGCCGAGTAAGTCTGAAGCTACTCTGAAACTGCTAAGTAGTTTGTAATCGCAATATTGCGAATACATCGTTCGCAATTTTAAGAAGCTAAGATTCACTCCCAGTAGGCGGCGGCTTAGCGTGTGTAACTCTGCTAAAATCGCCTTGCGAGCGAACAACTTGGAATGAGGGCCCTGGTCAGCAAGTTGTCCAGGTACCATGAAGACTGCACAGGCCTCATTTTTAGGAGGCATTTGAACCTGAATGTATCGGTAGATGGCAAAGTTATATAGATGTTCCGGCTCAGTCGCAACAACCTTTTCAATCTGTTTGACCTAGTCAAACTGAACCTAGACCCAGAGATACTGTAGCATGGTCACGCTCTTCACTTTCTTGCTACTGGCAGCTTCCAGTCTGTCACTGTCAGAGTCCACCTTCTCATTGGTTTGGCCCCATCTGGAATACTGTGTCCAGTTCTGGAGACCATATCTCCAGAAGGATATAAATACATTAGAGAGTGTACAAAGAAGGGCAACTAAAATGGTGCATGGCCTACATCACAAAACTTACCCGGAAACACTAAAAGATCTTAACATGTATAGTTTGGAGGAGAGAAGGGAAAGGGGGGACATGATAGAAACTTTCAAATATATCAAGGGTCTTAACAAAGTTCAAGAGGGAAACATTCTTCAAAGGAAGAGAAGTATTAGAACTCGAGCACATACACTGAGACTTGAGGGAGGGAGGTTCAGGGGAAATTTAAGGAAAAATTACTTCACAGAAAGGGTAGTGGATAAGTGGAATAGCCTCCCATCAGAGGTGGCAGAGACTAAGACTGTAGAGCAATTTAAACATGCTTGGGATAGGCATATGAATATCCTTACAAAGAATTAAGGTTCAAAAAGGGTTGAGATTGCCTAAAGGATAAAAAAAAAGGGGGCAGACTAGATGGGCCAAGTGGTTCTTATCTGCCGTCAAATTCTATGTTTCTATGTTTCTCCAGGTATCTGACTCAGGTGCATTTCATCCTCACATAGATGCCTCTATCTGCTTCCCTACCCAGGAGTCAAAGTGGCATGCAGTCAGGGTATCCTTCTATTGCATTGCTGGAATTCTCAATGTTCTTGGCGTGATAGATTGCACACACGTTGGGCTGAGACCACCTAGTCGCAGACAAAGCATATATTTAAATAGAACTCATGCAACCTCCAGCAATGTGCAGGTGGCCTGTGATGCAAATCTAAAAATAATGAGTGTTGTTGTGGGTTACCATGGCTCATGCCATGATTCCTTCATCCTCAGCCAGTAATACCTCTATGATAAATTTGAAGCTGGAAAAATAGAAATAGAATAGTGACTAGGATTGTGTTCTGCTGCTGTTTTCTCCATAACAAGTGTCTGCAACAACATCTGCCACATGACAATGAAAAAGTCACAAGTAGTGGAGTTAGTATCATCTGGTGACAGTTTCAGTACAGAATTGGGGGTGCAGGTAAGGCAGCAAGACATTGATGGGCACTTCAATACCTCTTAAAACATATACAGTACATATAGTATTGTGCTCATACTGTCACCATAAAATCACAAAAGATGTATCCTCAAACACCCTGCAGAAGCCGTGAGGTGAAACGTTAGTGAGAGGAGCTTGGACATACCAGGACCCGGCCTTGGTCATCTGGATACCTCAGTTTTGCCAGCAAAACACCCATTTATCTTTTGGAACCCACTCAGTGTGTGGAACATGCATCTAAGTGTACAACACTGCAGGGTAAGTATGACCTGGTATAGAGACTGCATTCACTATACAGGAAGTAAACATTCATAACACTGAGACATCTAGGAGGACCCTGAATGAACTGTGGACTTTCATTGTTGTTTTTTATTGACCACATTATAAGGATTAACTGCAAAAATATCTTTAAAAAAACTTTTTTGTTAAATTATAATTATTTATATATATATATATATATATATATATATATATATATATATTATTTTTTATTATTTTTTTCTTCTTATTTCATTCTGCATCTCTCTTTCTCTCTTTTCCCTTAGCTCTTTTTCTTTATGCCTCTGCAAATGTGCCTTGAAACTAGAGATATGCGGCTGGCACTTTTCGTGTTTTGTGTTTTGGTTCTAATTCCACTTTCGTGTTTTGGTTTTGGATCTGGATGATTTTGGAAAATAAAAATAAAAACAGCTAAAATCACACTAAGCGACACAAGTGTGCGGCACAAACACCTGGCCCATCTAGGAGTGGCATTGCAGTGTCAGACAGGATGGCACTTTTCAAAAACTAGGCCCCACTGGAATTATACGTCCAAATCACTGGAATTATATGGCAAAATCACTGGAATTATACATCCAAATCACTGGAATTAAATGGCAAAATCACTGGAATTCTACGTCCAACTCACTGGGATTATACGGGCAAATCACTGGAATTAAAAGGCAAAATCACTGGAATTATACTGCAAAATCACTGGAATTACAGTATACGTCCAAATCACTGGAATTAAGGCACTTTAAAAAAAATAGTCCCCAAACAGCACACGATGCAAAGAAGAAAAAGAGGTGCACCGAGGCTGCTGTATGACTAAGGCAAGCGACACAAATGTGCGGCACAAACACCTGGCCCATCTAGGAGTGGCATTGCAGTGTCAGACAGGATGGCACTTTTCGAAAACTAGGCCCCACTGGAATTATACGTCCAAATCACTGGAATTATACTGCAAAATCACTGGAATTATACAGCAAAATCACTGGAATTATACAGCAAAATCACTGGAATTATACAGCAAAATCACTGGAATTATACGGGCAAATCACTGGAATTATACTGCAAAATCACTGGAATTATACAGCAAAATCACTGGAATTATACGTCCAAATCACTGGAATTATACGGGCAAATCACTGGAATTAAACGGCAAAATCACTGGAATTACAGTACACGTCCAAATACTGGAATTAAGGCACTTTAAAAAAAATAGTCCCCAAACAGCACATGATGCAAAGAGGTTGCTGTATGACTAAGCTAAGCGACACAAACACCTGGCCCATCTAGTAGTGTCACGCAGTGGCTGAATGTCAAGAGTGGGCCGTAATTGTTCGGTCCACTGACAGCATCTCCAGCACACCCCTGTCATTTTTTTTTAAATCTGCAATTGGTGGGCTTATACGGCATTACCCCAGGACTAATACAGCAGTACCCCTGGACTCATATGGCAGTGTCACACAGGATGTCACTTTTCAAAAACTAGGCCCCAAACAGCACCTCATGCAAAGATGTCAAAGAGGTGCAATGAGGTAGCTGTATGACTAAGCCAAGCGACACAAACAATTCCCACTGGAATTATGGCAAAATCTCGGTATCGCCTGCCTAGTGAAGTGGAATCTAGATGGGATTTGGTACCAGGGACACAATACCTCCATCAATTGTCTAAATCCCACTGCACTAATGGCGGATACCGGACGCACGTCTAACACCAACATAAGTGTCAAGGCCTCAGTTATGAGGGCTTCCATCCTCATGTGAAGCTGAACCACTAGTCATGAACATAGGCCAGGGCCTCAGCCGTTCCTTTCCACTCTGTGTCGTAAATGGCATATTGGCAAGTTTACGCTTCTCCTCAGACGATTTAAATTTCTTTTTTTGGTTCTTTTTACTGAAATTTGGCTTTTTGGATTTTACATGCCCTCTACTATCACAATGGGCATCGGCCTTGGCAGACGACGTTGATGGCATTTCATTGTCTATGTCATGGCTAGTGGCAGCAGCTTCAGCACTAGGAGGAAGTGGATCTTGATCTTTCCTTATTTTATCCTCAAAATTTTTGTTCTCCATTATGTTTCTGGAGTTATATAACACAATATGCGGCACAGGAATGACTGATGGCTGATGGCCAGGACACTACCACTGGTCTGATGCAGCACAAACACAACAACACTGTAAGGGACTTGTGGTTGTTGTTAATATTATACGGTAGCAGTGGACATATAGCAGCAGCGTATACCACTGTGACTGGAATGACTGATGGCCAGGACACTACCACTGGTCTGATGCAGCACAACACAGCAGCACTGGACATATGGCAGCAGAAGACACCACCACTGTGATTGATGCAGCACAAGACACGGACACTGAGGACACTGAGAGAATGGAGACACGTCCTCTCTGTACACACTCCAATGCCGGAGTGAAAATGGCCACGACGCGCGGCTCCTTATATGGAATCCAAATCCCTCAAGAATCCGACAGCGGTATGATGATGTTTTGCCTAGTTCGGGTTTCCGAGTCAGGCGGGAAAACCCAAGCCTGGGGGGTCATTCCGAGTTGTTCGCTCGCAAGCTGCTTTTAGCAGCTTTGCACACGCTAAGCCGCCGCCTACTGGGAGTGAATCTTAGCTTATCAAAATTGCGAATGAAAGATTAGCAGAATTGCGAATAGACACTTCTTAGCAGTTTCTGAGTAGCTCCAGACTTACTCGGCAACTGCGATCAGTTCAGTGCTTGTCGTTCCTGGTTTGACGTCACAAACACACCCAGCGTTCGCCCAGACACTCCTCCGTTTCTCCAGCCACTCCCGCGTTTTTCCCAGAAACTGTAGCGTTTTTTCACACACACCCATAAAACGGCCAGTTTCCGCCCAGAAACACCCACTTCCTGTCAATCACACTCCGATCACCAGAACGAAGAAAAAACCTTGTAATGCCGTGAGTAAAATTCCTAACTGCATAGCAAATTTACTTGGCGCAGTCGCACTGCGGACATTGCGCATGCGCATTAGCGACTATTCGCTCCGTTGCAACAAAAAAATAACGAGCGAACAACTCGGTTCGGAACCGGACTCGAATGGTGAAGTTCGGTAGGGTGCGGTTCTCTGAGAACCGAACCCGCTCATCTCTACTTGAAACATGAACTAATTTAAGGGTCAAACTGTGTTGTTTATCATTTGTATATTAAATACATTTTATAGTACACCTAAACAGCGCACTATTTCTTTCCAAATCCATACTGTAAAAGGTTATTGCGCTGGAGTAAACACCACCTCACAAACAATTAGAACCACTGGTGGTTCTTTCACATCGTGTTAGGTTCCTGGTGCTCAGAACAAGGGAGATGTTATGAAGCGAGTCCAGAGCACCAGGACGTAATGCTGGGAAAGGGGAATGGAAAGGGAATAGCCCCTGGCGCCCTAACTCCGTTGTCTCGCCCGTGTGGTCAGAAATCCCCTGCGAGACTATGGTTGCTTGAGCCCATGGCAGCCGCGTTTGAAGGGCGGATTATGTCTGCCCAACTCCGATGCCCCCTCAGGTCTTAATGGGAGACAAAGGGAAATCCGAGACAGGGTGATAACAAGGGGCCCTCTGTCTAAACAACCAGGCCAGGGGCTACAAGCTAACTGACTAAACCTGAGGTATGTGCGGACTAGCCGCCAGGGAAAAGGACAACCAAAATCCACTAGTCCGTACTCCTACCCAGCACCGCTGGATACCAGAGTGGATCTGTGGGAGCGGAATCCTCCGCAAAAGCTCCGGAACACAAATAATAAAAGATAAATAATTAAGCGGCCCAAGCCGCAACACACGGCTACGCCGTGACTCACGAACACCACTGGATGTTCAAAGGTGCTCAGTCAGGACTCCAGGAACAGATGACGACTTCCGAGTACAGGACAACTGAGAACAGGAACGACCGGATACAGCAGGACTGGAAACACTTTCAGCAAACAGGTTCAGCATTCAGGAAGCTCAGGAACTAGCAGGAACCAAGCTCAGAACTCAAGCAGACTGAAAACCCAGAAATATCACCAGCATCTGCGAACTGCAATCAGCCAGCATATAACAGAGAGGCCTAATTAATAATCCAGTGCAGCTGGCCTATTGCAGGACTCCAAGCTGACAAGATGCAATTAGCAGCCAGATGAGGCTGAACACATGGGAACAAGCTGCAATTGCACAGACTCACCAGCGGCAGCAGACAAGAGTAATCTAAAACAGAGCAATGGGAAATCCTGGCATGCAAGACAACTAAATAAACATAAAATAGAAATGAACCACTACCTATGGTTCATAACAGTATCCCCTCCCACGGGGAACATAAACAGAAGTATAACATAAAATACATAACAAAAATGCAAAACAGGAATGAGCCACAGCCGTGGCTCATAACATTACCCCCCCCCCTTGAGGAGGGGTCAAAAGACCCCAAAATTCAGACTATCCAGAACAAGGGATACAAAAAAAAAAAAAAAACCTGACACACTGGTCTAACAGACAAGAAAACAAAAACAAGCTGTAGCAACAACTTGTAACAGTGCCCTCCCCCTAACGGTGGCCACAGGACACAAGACAAGGAGAAAAAAAAAAATCTCTTTTTTTTTTTTTTTTTTTTAAATCAAGGCAAGAGTCAAAAAATTATTTCTTTTTCTTCTTCTTCTTTTTACAAAGCTCTTTAGGTCTGACCAAGGTAATTCCCCAAACATTGTCTGAACTGATGGTACCACCCAGCAAGGCTGCGTTCAAATCAGAGACAGGTTTCTTACCCTTGGGAGCTGAACTTTCTGGTAAAGTACTATTATTAGAAGAAGTCAAAAAAGCACATCCTGCAGTCAAAACATCGGGCTGGGACTCTTGTGCAGAGTTTACAGTATTTGGTGGACTCTCAGCAGACAAGACGGGTGACTTAGAGGAACCTGAACCAATTTCTTTGGAACCATATCTTTTAATAATTGCATCACTGAATGCTGGGGGATCCTGAAGAATGGGATCTTCAGCTTTCATTAGGCTGGTCGCCCACTCAAAAGGCTCTCCTCTAAAAGAATAAATCAGATAAAGCACAAGGTTCTCTGAAGTGATGCCCAGAAATGGTCTAGACAACATAATAATGTAATAGTGTTTGTAAAGTGCCAAAAATTGGGCTAAGTCCCCATCAAAGATTATGGATGTTGAGATACCAGAGTCAGGATCTGTTTCCTTCTCATCTGACTGACTGGAGTGCTTTGCTAGGACCTGGTCACTATTGACCTTACTCGAGGCTGAGACTCTCTGAACCCCACCCGGGGCTGAGACTTTCTGAACCCCACCCGGGGCAGTGACTTTCTGAACCCCACCAGGGGCAGTGACTTTCTGAACCCCACCCGGGGCAGTGACTTTCTGAACCCCACCCGGGGCAGTGACTTTCTGAACCCCACCCGGGGCAGTGGCCTCCGGGGACCCCGCTGGGGCAGTGGCCTCCGGGAACCCCGCTGGGGCAGTGGCCTCCGGGAACCCCGCTGGGGCTGTGGCCTCCGGGAACCCCGCTGGGGCAGTGGCCTCCGGGAACCCCGCTGGGACAGTGGCCTCCGGGAACCCCGCTGGGACAGTGGCCTCCGAGAACCCCGCTGGGGCAGTGGCCTCCGAGAACCCCGCTGGGGCAGTGGCCTCCGAGAACCCCGCTGGGGCCAGCACCTCGGATTCTTTTACTGGGACCGGGCCGTTGGCCTCCCTGACTGGGATCGGGCCATCGGCCTCCCTCTCTGAGTCGATAATAATCGAAAGTTCTCCCGGGACTATGACTTCCGGGACTTTTGCTGAAGCAATAACGTTCAGATCCTCCACTAATGCTATGCTTCTTAAGTTCTTTCCTGGGGAAGCGACTTCTAGACCCTTCTTTGGGGCTGCGTCTCTTGAGACCCCACTTGGGGATATTACTTCAAAGATCCCTTCTGGGGTTTTGCTTCTCGAGTTCCCCTCAAGAACTATGGTTTTAGAGACCCTTTCTAGGGTTGCGCTTTTCAAGTCCCTACCTGGGGTAACAGCTTCTGAGACCCCTTCCGATATGGACACCTGAACTATAATATTTGATGTCCCTCTATAAGCTAGGGCATCAGGTACCGCTCCAGCACTCTGGGCATCGGGTACCGCTCCAGCACTCTGGGCATCGGGTACCGCTTCAGCACTCTGGGCATCGGGTACCGCTCCAGCACTCTGGGCATCGGGTACCGCTCCAGCACTCTGGGCATCGGGCACCACTCCAGGACCCTGGGCTACGGGCACCACTCCAGGACCCTGGGCTACGGGCACCACTCCAGGACCCTGGGCTACGGGCACCACTCCAGGACCCTGGGCTACGGGCACCACTCCAGGACCCTGGGCTACGGGCACCACTCCAGGACCCTGGGCTACGGGCACCACTCCAGGAACCTGGGCATCAGGCACCACTCCAGGAACCTGGGCATCAGGCACCACTCCAGGAACCTGGGCATCAGGCACCACTCCAGGAACCTGGGCATCAGGCACCACTCCAGGAACCTGGGCATCAGGCATCACTCCAGGGACTTGCAACTCCGCTTCCACAGGAACCTCAAGAGAGGAGAGAAACATTCTCTTTTGATTCCTGAATCTATAATGGGGCTCCCTTGCCCAAGGACCCCAATTATAGGACAGAGAGCTTTTTTGTGTGGGTTGTGTGACAAGTGCCTCTGCCACAGTAGAGACAGGAGTAGGTCTTGTATCATGACTCAACTTGGCCAGAGGGCAAGACTCGTCACCACACTTTGGCTTGCGCAACTCACAGGTCTGCAGATAATGGCCTAAACCCCCACAATATAGGCATAAGTTTAAGTTTCTGCGACGCAGACGCTCCTCTTCTGAGAGCCTGGGCCGCAGAAAACTTTTAAACCTTTTCTCTTCAATTAGACCAGAGGATTCTCTTGTCACCATACTGTGAGCAAGAGTCTCTTTAGAGATAGATGTACTCTCAACGACTTCTGGCAAAATGAGCAAGATTTTAGTCAGAAGGTTTTGCAGTTGCTTTAGGGATTGCTGCAAAACTTCTAGTCGCTCTGGTCTCAAAGCACTGAATACAGAGTTCAGAGCTGCGAGAGATGCCTGCAGGGCTTGCATAGTAGACATAGGAGGATTTAAAACTAGACGAGACAAGGCAAGACAAGGCAAGGCAAGACAAGGCAAGACAAGGCAAGGCAAGACTAAAATTTTGCTAAACAAAACAAGA